>NC_070582.1:27392663-27692663 GCF_027409825.1 Scomber japonicus | reverse complement strand
TGCGTAAAATTTCCGAGCACAAGCCTGAACTTGTTTTAATCTGTTTCAGTTGTTCTGCTGGTCTTAGGTGGACAGAGATGGTCTGATGCTGCTTGGTTGTTGTAAATGATTACTGATGCTGGTAGCCAAGACAAGTCAATGGTAAGCTGATCAAAGTGGAACCGGACTACGTTACCAATGTGATGGTCTACAGATGTGCAGGTGATGACATTTTTACATTAATACTATGGGTGTCAATATTGCAACATCTGCTAAACGGATTGACACAATATTTTGTACAAGGCCCTGGCCAAATGTATCCTACTGATTCTGGGTATCCTCAGAATGATTTGATATGTGGTGATGAGATGAATCTTTATGATTCTGGTGACCCCCTGACTTTGCATGTAAACATTACCTGCTAAAAATCAGCATGTTTGCATAATCATTATGAGTTACACTCTCAAAGAGCCTTTAGCATGGCTGTAGATTCTCAGTCTTGGTCATCAGTGTTTCAATGTTTTTGTTGCTGGTTTATCAACTTGAATAACATGATACTTGAATATGACCATCAAAGAATAAAGTTATTATAAGCTTATTTTTTAAAGATTATACACAGTGTAGTGTTGTGAGTCAAGCCAAAAAGACTTGTAAGCCTACTTGCATATTTATATCTTCTGCCAAAAAAATGTGATATTCTGATTACAGGTGATGTTACTCTCATCTTTCTGGTAGAGTTCAAACTCGTTTTTTCCCAATGATTTTCCATCCCAAATCACTGACAGGGTATCCCATAAGTATGAATACTAGCCTGTCTACTACCTACTCTATATATTTTTAAATCTGACAAAGTCTGACAAATCCAAAACTACAATTGTACACATGTTCACACAAGCACCAATCTCAGATGTTCCTACATCTATCCATGCTGTCAGGGAAGATCTAACTGATGCAGTGTAGCAACTGGAAACCACTATATCATTAGAATGAGGAGAGCATGTGCTTGTTCTACATCCAAGCTCTATGAATAACTCCTTATGATAGATTTTATAGTGAGGAAGTTGGATTTTGTGTATGACTCTAATTCACCTGTGATCTGTTCACACTTTAAATCCAATAAAGTAGCTGGTTGATTTTCATGCTTGTATCTGTTCCTTTTCAAATAAGCCATAATAGCCTAGAGGAAGAAGAGAGAAGGTTTATTACAGCAGAGCTGATGGGGACAACAGTGATCCACTGTTTTAATTACTAATATCTGGTTAGTCAGTATGGCCTTGCATTTATTAAGCAGCTGATTCATTATCACACACTTCACTTTCTAGACGTCCTCCTCTTGATCCTTTGTTTTTTTTTTCTTTTTACTCAAGAAGTTTTTCTTTTCTCTGTCTTCTCATTCTCTTCACATTCCATTTCTCCATTTCTCATTCTTTACCACTCATCCTCGCCCTCACGCTCCCTCCCTCCCTCTTTCTCGTTCTCTCTCTTCTTTTGTCAAAGCTGGATTTTAATAGAAATATATTGTTTATGAACTGGGGGCCGTAATCAGATTTCATCCCCTTCTTCTGACCTCATTAGTATTGACCTGTCCTTCGATGATGATGTCACAGGCGGCTGCTATAAGGTGGCCAGTGATCTGCGGATAAAATTAGGTTGTGTCTCAACAGTTTGTGTCTCTGTGACGTGCACAAACACACACAGGTTCAGGTTCAGCGCAATGTATTGGTCCGCTCTGTGTGCTGTAATGTATTACTTGTTTATAAGATTATGTGTTTAAGTTTATAACAATCAAATATGTCGGGAGCAAAATATCACTTCTGTTATGCAGTTTATTTTGCCAAGAAAATATTTTTATATTGAGCAATTATGCAGAACATACTTTTCATCTTCAGCTAGGGTTTACTGCAACATGTTTTTTAGTATTGTGATCTACAACAATGTATATCATAATATTGTTTAAATCACTTTCCATTAAGCTTTAAAGATTCTATAATAGCCTCAATTCTATAATAGTAGATTCAAAACCTGAAAAAGGCCACTAACTGTGTGTATTGTGTGCTTAAATGACACTAAAAATGAATATAAATCTTCATCACATCATATGAGCATGAATTTATTGTCATATATTTATATGATGTTCTGGTGTTAGAACCTGAGAGGTCATATATCTAAGGTCAGCTACTGTATTGTAAATGCAATGTTTCAGTCATGCATATCGACTGCTTGTCCTCCACACACACACATACAATCGATGTTGTTGTTGTGTACTGAATAGAACTACAAAGCAAAATTACAACATGGACAATCAAGATGACCATATAATAGGTTGATTGTGATGTATATGAAAAATGGGTGTACTGATTTTTTGCCAGTGTTTATGTAATATTTATATCACCAGATCCCACCTTGAGCTAAAATTCTGGCTTAACCTTTCTGTTGTCTTCCTGTCAACCATGAAACTTTTGTCACCCAAAAGTTGCACTTATTTTTTTGCAAATTATGGTCTATAGGCCTCATTTAAAGTTTAAAAAAAAGCAGAAATTATGAATTATTTTAACTAAATTTAAGATAAGAGGAAAATATGTTGACGGATTATCACAGACTAATATAGATTTTAGTCAGGATATTGTTTTGAAACCATTTCAAATATTTGAATGGCAGCACTTAATCACACCTGTTGAGCCGGTCTGGTTTGACTGTTTATAAAGCATAAAGTAGAAATTATCATCCAATTCAATGAAATGAGTGATGATTATTCTTGCAAAGAATGTAGTATGGAACCATCCATGTGATTTTTAGACAATTAGATGAAATATATCCATATTGAAAAATGAAGGGGATCATATTTGACCCGAGGACAACAGGAAGGTTACGAGTAATAATTATTATTATGACAGCATCCTAGCTCTAACCAAGTAGTTTAATGACCTTAGTCACATCTTCACATTGCTGGAGCTGTTGTGCTCACATACTGTATTGCTGGTTTATAGAGACATTGGCACTGAATGTTGCTAATGACACATAGGTATTTCTTTCACACAGATGTTGAATCTTGAAAATGCTGACGTGAATTTACATTCATGAGGAACAATTTTTTTATGTTGCATAGAAAGATTTTCCCTGTTAAACCAGTCAACATACATCTCTCACTGGGAAGTTTCCAGGTTCACATTTCTTCAAACTAATGAACTGAATTTGTACGTCAAATGTCAAGTATGTGTTCTTAGTCTCTTTCTTTTATTGCCTGTGTGTGTGTGTGTGTGTGTGTGTGTGTGTGTGTGTGTGTGTGTGTGTGTGTGTGTGTGTGTGTGTGTGTGTGTTGTCAGATATGACAGATATAATATTTCAGTCGCACATGCATGCTGGTGTGTGTGTGTTCAGATATGATATTTCAGTCACACATGCATGCTTGTGTGTGTGTGTGTGTGTGTGTGTGTGTGTGAATGTCTGTCAGTACATGTTTAGGTGTGTTTCATCAGTATGTCCATTCTGCCCTGCTGTTTTCTAAGACGTGACTGGTTTAATACCATTGCGCTTTGCTGTGTGTTTGAGTTTCTGTGCACAGACACTGTGTCAGTGCATAAGTGCCTCTACCATTTCTCAGTTCATGTGCGTGTGTCTTTCACAATCTCTCATTAATATTCATATACAGCCACCAGATGAAGCTGCGTTGAGGTTTCCACAAATACAAACAATACACTGCAACACAACAGAGTAAAGAACTACCTATGGACAATACTTTGTGGTAGAAAATCTTGTAGAATCACTGCAGGCAGCTGTAGCAGCATCCAGCTTTACATCAGACATCCAATGGCAATTTTTCTAACATCAGTGGAAGGTAGGAGATCCCTTAATGAGAGATCACTGATTGTTGAAGTTGCTAAAGATCCCTCCATAAAGCCTTCAATAAACTGCTGCCTAGAATGACTTTTCTAGCACAGGTATTTCCTCACACCCTTTTTTTGTGAGACGCTGTCACAAATCAACCTCCGATATAACGCACCTGCTCTGGTCCTTGAGTTGCCTCCATCAGCAGTGAGGTAGATGATGATGCTGGCCATTTTTGATGGTGCCAGTTGTTTCTATTGTAACCTGAAAAGCCTAATTTCTACAATTTAACTTAATATACGGCAACATACAGTATATAAACTGTCAGTGGGACTTGGTTCCATTGTCTAATATAATATTCAGTAATACTGTATATTGCATGCACTGATCCATCACATGCATCTGCAGCTGTCTCCATTTTTATTCACAGACATGTACATGAGCAAATGTGTCATAATGTGTGTGACTTTGTACATGTTTGCTAGCAGAGTATAACTTCTATTGTAGCGGTGATGAATGTTCGCAATATGTGTGTGTGTGCCAGGGGGCGTCCATCAGCAATGTATGAAAGCAAGCTTCAGCATGATTCATTAAAGAGAGGGAGAGAAAGAAAGACAGGGGGAAAGAAAGAGAGGAAGGGATTGAAACAGGTAGAGAAGATGAGAATGTTCTGATGAAATAAAGAGAGTAGTAAAAAAGAAAAAAAGAGATTTTGTTTAGTTTGAGTGGTGCATGAAGGAAAAGGAGAGCTGAGGACACGGACAACTAAAAGATAAGAGAGGAGGGTCGTCCCAGAGAAGTAGAGAGAAAGGGGCGTGCAGAGATTGATGGTGTGAGAGACAGTGATGGACAAAGAAGAACCTAAAGAAAAGTCAAAGAAAGGCAAAAGGTTTCTGCGCTGTCTCTTTTCAGTTGAGAAAGAAGCATTTATGGAATTGTGGATTACAGATTGCTGTCAGGTGTCTAAATTAACTCTCACATTAGAGCTGGGTGATTAATTGAACTTTTAACCTCGATTACGATTAATGAACGATTATTTCCACCCTTGATGAACAATTATGTATTTTCACAGTTTCTTTTGTTTTGTAATTTACACTGTCCTCACACATGAGGATCTTTAGGGAGTGAAAATAATGCTGTTTTAAGGCGTGACACTGTGGTTAATGTCTAGTTTACTTGATTAGAACTATGTAAAGATCATGGTTTGGTTTTCAAATTCCTTAAAGATATGCAACCTTTACTGTCATGGCAACAGTGAACACCACGATTAATTGACATGAGCAAGATTAAGACGATTAGAGTTTCTAAATGTCGGTTTGCCCAGCCCATCCCTATCTCACATACTGTTCATATTCTGACCTGTCATAGAATTTCCTCACAACTAGTCTCAATAACAAACTTCTGAACCACAAATCATTCATCAACACCTCATCAGTCACAGATAAGTGTGAGGTTAATCCTTAATCAAGCTTTCAGACAGCAGAAAGAGTGTGAAAATGTGAAGAATGAACATTTTAGACATTTTGGATGCACATGTGTTGAGAATATTTCCTTTGTACGGTAAGTTCATCAAATTTTAGGTTAACCCTAACCCTGATCTCAGATGTAAAAAATGGGTCAAATGTGAGCCTGAACAGAATGTAAGGGTTATTTCCCAGTGCTTTGTTAATAAAGATATTAGCAAATTGTTTTTTTTTTTTAGATTAATCTTTTCTTAATGGCAACTCAACAAAATCTGTCCTACAAAAAAACATTTTCATACTAATATTGCACTGTTTACTCTCACAGAGCATAATAGGTCCCCTTTAAACATGTTAAGTCAGTTGGATACCTGCGTAGTCTGTGATCACTGTAAAAGAGTCCAGGACACTGCTTCTCATAACTCTTGTTACGATATAAAGATTAAAAGACATTGTCAATAAGCCTCAACATTTTAGATAAATAACACCAGTAGCAAGCAACTAGCACATAAATAATGTGTGGTACAATGAGTGGTGCAGTTGCAAAATCCTAAAATGTTGATGGCTTAAATAAAAAGTAATAAGCTGTAAACACAACACTGACATATTATCATCTTTTAAAGTTCATATGGCAAATTGCACAACCAGCAGTAACATTATCATTCATTTGCAGTTGTATTTCTGGCCACTTTCTGAATGTAAGGCCAATATTTACTCTTCTTTTCGCTCCGTTTTTGTCTCCACCACCTCCTGAGGGGAATATCTGTCTCCTGAGCTACTAAATGTTCTGAACATGAAATATGTTCACCAGCTTCTCATGTCTGAGTCTCACACAGGTAGAGTATGATGAGCTTTTTCACTGAAAACAGCTGCCTGCAGGTATCTGCTGCTGCTGCTGCTGCTGTCGAGAGCGGTAACTTTGAACTGAAATAGTAAACTTGCCAGCTGTAAAACCAAAGCATTAAGCATAAATGTTAGAATGCTCTATAGAGTTGAGGCAGACATGTCAACATCCCCATTTTTCCCAGGGTTTCTCCCGTATATTCATCCTCTCTCCTGCTGTGCTCCTGTTTGGTTGCTTCTCTTGGGAAACCCTGAGGGGACTTGCAAAGCTTGCAAAACTAAATAGTTCCACTTGAACTAAGTGAAACATACCATGGGAATAAAATTAGGAAGAAATAAAAGAAATGAAAACTTAATAGAGGAAATATTCAGCACTCTATACACAAAATTAAATATACCTTCTGTTTGACCAAAATGTTTCCTTTATCAGTATTTAATAGTCTTTGGTTTTTCACTTTTGAACATGACTTTAAATTATCTTTAGGTTATTGGTTTGATTGAGTCTTGAGTTTCCTTGCTTTGCATGTTTCCTGAAGTTTTTTGTTAAATATAATAATAATAAATAACCAAAAATAGTGATGAAAAAATAATGGTAAAGTTCCTTTGTTTCATGTGCACATCATGTGCTGTGTGTAGGGCACCAAATGTGACTAACAAATGGCCAGGAGTGAAAAACAACAACATATAGTGCATATCAGTTACCATAGAAAGTACTGTTTGTACCTGAGAAAATCAGTGAGGTATAAGAAAGGCGAGTAAAGGCGAGATGCTGACATCACAGACATCACCCACAGCTGTGGCAAACTGTGTGTGTGTGTGTGTGTGTGTGTGTGTGTGTGTGTGTGTGTGTGCGCGCGCGCATTTGAGCGTGTGCTTGACCTATGTGTTGATCCGTCACTGTAAGTGATCTGACTCCTCTGTGCTAGACTGCCATTGTGATTAGATATAATACAGCATGTGTGTGTGTGTGTGTGTGTGTGTGTGTGTGTGTGTGTGTGTGTGTGTGTGTGTGTATTCCCCAGAGGCAGATAAGGTCTGTTTCCAGGTAGGTGGCATGGCCAACAGTGAGTCCTATTATCGGCCTGTCATACACACTTACATCTACCACTGGACACACACACATGCACACACACACGCACATCACTCCTCTAAAACACAAGAGCACATGAACAATAATCTGTCCCTTGACACACAAGCACACACATTTTGCCTATGGTACAGAGCACAGAAAAGGAGAAGAAAGAGAGGAGACAATGTAGGAGAACCAGAGGAAGAAGTAGGAGAGGAGGTGAAAAGTCTAGCTTGAGAGAAATAAGACAAACAAGAATGAAAATAAATGAACCATCATCTCTTTTTGTCTATTTGTCTATTTATAACTCACTCAAACATACATTAATTCTCTGTATGTGTGGGATATTGCTGTGTGAAGATGCACAAGCTCTGATTTGTTCATACGGATTAGGCAGAGCGGTGTGTTAGCTGGTGCTCAACACAACACACATACACACAGACACACACACATATAGACACTCACAGAAAGCAGCAATTGGTGAGACTCCCTGAAGTTCAGTTTGAGCAGGCTCATCCTTCCAGAGGTCATTAAACAGTCCTTGCACATACACACTTAGGCGGAGACACGCAGGGTGCAAAGATTAAAACCTGCAAACACACAGTGTCACACATACACACTGTGTTATGCATTTGAACTTGCCAGGGAGGTGTCAACTGTTAATGAAAAAAATGAATTCTAGACATTACATCAGGCATCACTTACCTGTGACACTGTGAACCCTGGTGTCTGTGAGAAACAAAACAAAAAAAAGAAAGAAATGGAGAGGGGAAGGCAGAGGGATGGCTGTTGCAATTTACATCAGATTTTCATTTTTAATATATCATGTGATGCATGTTAGATATTGTCTCTCATAAGTAGAGTGAAAGCAAACCAAATACAATGACATTTTACATATGTATAAGTTTACATGGAGCCTTTCTCATTATAACAGATAACTATATCTAAAAGGCCTTAACACCTCGTCAAACAGCTAAGCCGCTTAGATGTTTTAGCATCAACATCCCAATTAATAGAAACTCAACCTTAGAAAATGTTATTTAGAAAAATCTGTAATACCCGACTAAATCTAAAAAATATAAAAAACCATGCCACAGCCAAGAGCCAAGAGCATGCACTGCAAAAGAGAATGCCAAGTGCTGCTTTCAATGATTGAGTGGTCTAGAGGAACTGACCAGCCCACTTAACCCAACACAATTCCATTCATCCGGAGCATCAAGGCCAGTGGTGGCCCGTGTTCTCTCCATCAACAACCTCTAAAACATGACAATAAACGTGACAGATGTAACGTGTGCAGATGTGCGTCACCTTCTAATTTTAAAACATCAACATGAACCTTCCAGTGATCTCTAGTGTGTCAAAAAGGACTTTTAAAAATTATTAAATAAAAAAACCACATCCTCAAAGGAAATAACATGTGATGCTGTTCATCTTCCAAATCCAGCAAGTTGGATTTTTCTCTAAAAATTGGACAATGCACATCTGGAACATCTACCAGACCTCATTAAGAAGAGCCTACTGTGTTTTACATTGACAGACACACTGCATTTACACTTGGTGAGTAAGTATGCACTAACCCAGAGGGTCAGGGAGGCTTCTAACAAACCACAGACTTGTTTACCAAAAGTATATCTTAAGGCTAAGACGATATTAAAATCCATCCTACCGACCTTCTTAAACTTCCCAAATGTATCATAACTGAAGACAGTCTTAGGAATGATGGTAGATGATTGAGTGCTGCCTTCTCACTCTCACTCGCTGTTTATTGTTTTTATGAAAGTGATGGCCAGTTTCTGTCACTACTGTCTTATCTGACTAAAACGATGACAGAATGATCTTCACAATGTGCATATTCATGAAACTTAATGGAACCATTCCAGGTCTAATATGATGTTAAAAGTAACTACCTTGAACAGCAGGTAAATCAATCAAGTTTACTTTCTTAAACAGACTTCTACTCAATAACATGAATTATAAAAGCATGCAATCTAAAAGCTGTTGGGTATTAGTGGAAATTACACTTAGTTTTCATACTGAACAATTGCAAGTATAAAGCAATTCTAATTTTCACAGCTTACAGACAGTTCAGTATGCAAAGCTACTTTAAAATGTATTCAGCACCATGGACAGCGAAGATGTTCTTAATGGTACTCACTTGCTCTTAAGTACTGCTTTGGGGAAATGTGTAGAAATTTACAAGTGATGGTAGAGAAAACTTTTACAATGGATGAGTATTGGGAAACAGAGCTTAGAAGCCTCTTTTTTTTTAAAGCCAAATGCTCCACTCATGTTGGCATTCACTCCACTGAAACACAGCTGTACCCAGATGTGAGAAATACTGCTAAGACCTACAAAGGAAGCTTCTTTACCATTTTTCATAAACACCAGTGAGCTCACACATACTGTCTGGAGTCCCTCAAGGGAAGAAAATATTGATTTGCACAAAATCTTATCGAACTCTTTACAGTCATTCTAAATGGCTATGAGATCATTTTGATATAGATATAAACATGTTGAAACTGCGTCACAGTTGCTACATATCTAAACATGTGTTTGGGTTATAAAGATCATGTAATTTGCATCACCCCCCCCCTGAACTGAGAGAAAAGTTGAAGTTAGTATGGAGATGCAGCTTGAGTCAGAAAGTGATAGAACAAGAGAGTCAGAGAAAGAGAAAGAAAGAAAGTGAAGGAAGAAGACAGAGAGACAAAGGCATTATCTCCCATTTTCCTCCGCAGATGACAAGGGTAAAATAATTATTATCACACAAACAATAATCTGTCTTTCCTGTGCCGTCTCCCCTAAGTCGCATCCGTAGCTCCAGGCAGATAATATACTGGACTGCCTGAGATGCATTTGAATATTTCTTTGGCAGGAAATCACATTACTGGCTATTAAAAAGTAATTATTTGTACATAAATTCCCTGCAAGTTTGAGCCTAGTCTTGGCAGATGCCTCTGTGTGTGTGTTTGTGTGTGTGTGTACTTATGTGTGCATGAGGTTCGATGCTAAGGCAGTTAGCGTGTGGGGCGTTGCAGTGTTGTGTTTATTAAAAACGCAGACAGCCTCTCCATCATCAACTCCACACACACACACACATACACACACATACACACACACAGGCTTACACACACACATGGTGTCACCGAAACTATATTTCATGGGGTAGCGCATGATAATGTAATTACCAATACTTAGCATAGAAAGAGAGAAAGGGAGGGATGGTGCAAAAGCAGAAAGAGGAGGGATAGAGAGAAGATAAAAATGAGACGGCCCAAGAAATAAATGAGACGTAGAGAGAAGGACAGATGTGTCAAAAGTGAAAGAAATGAGGTACACTGATAAAATGAAGAGTGTGAATGAGGAGGAGATGGAAAGTGATGGAAAGACGGTCCACAACACAGCAGCATAATTCTTTCTTCATCTTAGAAGAAAAAGCAGCATCGAGGAATTAGTAAAACCTTTGCTCATGTCTCTCCAAAGTGAAAGGTTTAGGCTACTCGCTTTGGTTTAGAGTCAATTGTTAGTTTTATTATAACTCATTTCACCTGGAAACTTGAGGCAGCCAGTGCACACATATGAGACACTCTCACACTTTATGAAGAGGAACATCTTTTTAATTATGACTATTTTAAATCATGGTATTTATCCAGGCCCATTCATTTTAAGATTGTTTTTCTTTTTGTTTTTTTCTTTGCACTATTTTTGCCTCTTCTTTTAGGGGAAATAACATTGAATTTTCTTATGGAAGTGTGTCCATCAGTTTTTACATTTGAAATGAATAAAGATTGCAATTTTCAGGTTCTGGAGTTTTAATGATGGTGAAGGAGGAAATGTCATTTTTGTGGGGAAAAAAACACATCACACACTAGTATAAGTATTATTCAAGGCGATTCGAGTATTTCTATATCTATTTTTAGTCATATTTTCACACAGATTTTTGTAACGTTAGTTTCTAATGTTCTAGTTTTTAATCATCAGAATGAACCATTCCTTCAGGCTTGAGTTTAGGTATGCAGAAGGGAGTTTTAAATTCAACAAAACTACCTACAGTAAATTCAAGGACCGCTTACTAGCATTTTCTGCTGTTGCTTTCTACCACAGCTCATTGTCTTCATTAGCAGATAGAGTTTACTTAGTTGCCATGGGGATGACTCAGTTGCCACGACGCGATCTAAGTATGGAACTTTGGTCATGAGCTTAAGAGTTTTACTCACAAAATATCACTACAGGTACAGAAGTGCAAAGGCAGTATGTGAACAAGTGTATGTCTCAGCTGCTGTATGTGAGTGTGTGCGTGTGTGTGCGCGTGTGTGTGCGTGTGTGCCAGTGAGACAAAGCAAGCTTCCAGTTTGCTTTGAGACAGTGAGGTTGGTGAATGATTTTATTCAGTAATATGTGGCAACACTGCATGGACCGTGGCTTGTTACTAATTGCCACTCTTTAATTTACTTCAACTGCTTGTGGCCTGCCAGGAGGACACTCATTTGCACTGATGGAGGGATCTAATTGGGTCCATTGTGCTAAACAATATCAGTCAATGCCAGAAAAGTAATTGGACACATTTAAATAGTATGTAAATGAACTGTATGTTCAAATAGTGTTAAGTCTAAGGACCTACAGGGCTAATGTTCCAGGCCCTGCTGGATCATCTGTGGTGCAGTTAGAATTGCTCCTCTGTCTATATGAAACATGCGTGGCAAGCTGTGTTAACACTGCACAGGGCAGAGAGCAGACTGCAATGTCTAACTGCAGCTGAGCCAGAAGCCTTGACATGAAAGGTTGACACAAGTCTTGTCACAGCAATGTGGTGTAACTGACCTACAGCTGAAGTTACATCATCAAGCCACCACAGAGAGATAAAGACAATCTTACCTGTTTATTCTGTCTAATCATTTTACTCTAATTGTCTGACATTAAAAAGAAAAAAAAAGTTTAAATGAAAAGGAATCTTGTCTCCAATTTGCCTGTCTCTCTCCTGTTGTGCCTTCCACCAAATAAACTGTAGTTTAGTGGTTTCCCCTGAGCATTAAATACCTGATGAAATGATGCACATTTTGGTTTAGGAAATCAGTGTTACTGATACAAATGAATCATTTCCTGCTTCATTTTTGTGCGTAACCTTTGCCACTCTTGAGGATTTCGTCAGCCGGCCGCTGTAAACACCACTGCAAACATTCACAGGCAGCAGGTTGTATTTATGCCTGACCACAAAAATGCTTTTCTCAGGGGTTAAAGTAGGCATTGGATCTTGGGAACCCAAAGATCTGATATGACAGTACAACTGGAAAAAAATGACTAATCTCAAAACTTAACCCAAATTGATTTGTACTGTGATCTCAGGTGAACTTTTTTTCTTTGTCGACAGCCTATGTGATCAGCTGACCTTCTTTTAATCATTTCTTGTTGTGAGGTGACATTACTTTCTGATTTGTTGAGTGAGTGTCTTGATTGCATCAGCTGGAAGGAATGCCAGGCTGCAGCACATGAAAAATTAACTCACTTTACATAATTCAGATTTAATTACTCATGAATGGAAGGTTCAGGAACACCTCTGGATCATCCTGGTACACTTTAACCCGTGTACCTATCACACATTCAACAACATTAAAGCAAACACACTAATGTGTAACAACATCCAAGTCATGAGTATTCATCCCTAGGGGTGCTGTTTTCACCATCACAGTGAATTTGCTGCTGTCTGATAGGACAGTGATTAATATGGACAGGTTGTGCTCAGCCTGTTTTCCTGCAGTCTTTGTCATTGGGTGTTTTTCCATCTAGATCTTCCTCATTAATAACCTTCATTAATGTTTAATGGCTGGATTACTCTCACTTTGGCTTGGTTTCAACCAAGCTACGGGTCAAACTGACACTGGATTACTGCTTATCTGTGCAAGTGTGTGTGTGTGTGGTGGACGCTGGGTGTCCTTAAATGTCCTCAAAACTTGTTATTCCTCTGGAATATTTCAGCACTGTGCTAATGAAGTTGCTAATGAAGGATTTTAAATGTTGGACTGAGCTTGTTTTTTTCCCTCTGTCTGTGTGTGTGTGTGTGTGTGTGTGTGTGTGTGTGTGTGTTTGTGTGTGTGTGTATAACTTGAGTCACTTTCAAGGACACAAATGAGACTTAAGACCAGTTGATTGGGGACAAAAGCTGTGCCGTCAATCAGTAAAATACAGATTTTTGGGCCAGTTGTTAGAGTAAGGGTTAGGTTTAGGCAAGTAGTGGTTATGGTTATGATTAGAGTAAATCTTCGATAAATGAATATAAGCCTGTGTAAATACCCCAAAAATGACTTAAGTAAACCTTTGTGTGTGTAAGCAGAGGAGGTTAAAAGTGGCAGCTGGCAGTAGCATGCACACCTCCAATGACAACATGGATGGAATTGCAATGAGAAAGAATAACAACAAGCAATGTAAGTGGGACATAGAGTAAGTGAATGAAAGCAAGAGAAACACAGACAGTTGGAGCTGGCACTGCATATTATCTAGGGTCCTGTTGGATATCATTCAATTTGGAGACATAAAGCTGAGCTGGCATTGCTTTGGATAAGCTCTCAAGCAGCCCCTACAGAGGGCCTCGTGCTGAATTAGAGCTGAACTTTTATGGTAAAAGTCACATCTTGATTGTCTTGGTCAGTAATTAAAATTTGACGTGTTACATGAGCATCAAAATATTTCTGAAGACGACGATAATTATATTTGACTTGTAGCTAATAATGATTTTATTGTTTTTGTGGTAATATGTAGAACAGGAGATTGCTGTATTAATACCAACATGTTGAATCTTGTCATTAAATACAAAAAAGTCCAAAGGTGGAGTGGAGAAAGCTTCCTGCCTTACACTAACAATGTACTTTACGGTATTTAGAAATAACCTGGCTCCCCAATTAAACCTGGGCATCTGGCACCTGGTGCTTCCACTGTCTGACTGGGTCAGATGAGCTGATTGGACACAGGGGATGGAGTGAGAGGATTCAGGGTTACCGAGGCACACAGACAGGGACAGACAGACAGATGGACAGATGGATAAATGAATGTGGACAGATGTAAAGAGACTAGTGTGATGGCTCCAGGGAAAAGCAGGGACACACTGAGACCAGCTCTGATTTGTAGACTGGCCAGCTAGGTCTTTAGTTCACATGGTGGGTGGCTGATTGGACGTGTACATGCTGTGTAAACTTTATTATTCATAAGGTAACATTAAACACAAACAAAGACAACTCTGTGAACTTTCTCTCCTTAAATTCAAGAGACTTCATAAATTGTGTGAAGCAACAGTAAGTTGTGATGTGAAGATCTAAAGCAGTACGGTTTTTAACAGCTTTAGATTGTTTTCTGTTTTCATGCTTAAACACCTCACCAGACATGTTTAAAGACATATAAACTACTGTGCTTGGAATGTTAATTTGTCTCTATATGTTTTTCTCCTCATGCCCAAAACACACTTGTCTATCTTAATGGACTACACTTGGTTCCAGACTTGTTCAGATGTTTGCAAATCATGTTTGTATGTGGACCAACAACTTTTTTTGTGTCTATGTGGTTTAGTCATATTTAAATGGGTTAAAATGTGAATATAAACGTATGAATAACTTGCACACATTCTTTTTTTGTGGACCCATCATAACATTTCTGTTTTTAATCCATTTAGAGAGAATATATTAGAGGATTATGGCAAAAATGTCTAAGTGGTGTAACCATAAAAACTTTGTACCAAGTAATTAAACTTGCTTAAAAACCCTAAATTCTCAATAAAACACCATATCAACTAGTTTGGCATGATCTTACATTTTAACTTTTTATATTAAATAAAGGTAATGGAATACTATTGTTCTAAATATTACATTTCATCTGGGGAATCATGTCAATCAGGAACCATTTATGAACCATTGTGTAATTATTTGTACAAGTACACTTAAATACGCTGTAGGTGGATCAAATATTTAATAGTTATCATTTTTTTTGTGGTTACACCATTTGATATTTTCAGGAGCATTCAATCTTATTTTTGGTTAAAAAATGGTGCAAATGTCATTTCAAAACAAAAATACAAAATGTATGTTTTAACAAACCTGATACTGCTTTTTAGACAATTTTTAAAGATATTTTTGAACCCCACACAGATTAGCAGGATGGGACACACCAGGGCCCGATGTGTCCCGTGTATATGGAGACGCTGTCAACTCAGACTCTTCTCTGCCCCACACGGTGTTGCTTTTTGGTTCTTTTTCCTTTGTTTCACTATACAACACCCACTTCCCATACACTCGCTCATCCACTCACTACATTACTGACTTTACGGATTTACCCAACGGCCATTTGTTATTTTTGTTCGTTTTGAGTGCTTTGTTTTAAACACAGTTACATCCATAATAAGGAATACCCTGTTTACCACAATCTAATGCTGGGCTGTGACAAACAGATAAATGTGAAGACACTGTTCTAGTAGGGCTGGGCAATTATGGCAAAAATCAAATCACAATTAATTGAACTTTTAACATCAATTACGATTAATGAACAATTATCTCCACCCTTATATGAACAATGATGTATTTTCACAGTTTCTTTTGTTTTGTATTTTCCACTGCTGCCCTCACAGATGAGGATCTTTAGGGAGTGAAAATAAAGATGTTTTAAGGTGTGACGCTGTGCTTAATGTCTAGTTTACTTGATTAGAACTATGTAAAGATCATGGTTTGGGTTAAAATGATCACTGGAGACAAGTTTTCAAATTCCTTAAAGATATGCAACCTTTATTGTCATGGCAACAGTGAACACCACGAATAATTGACATGAGCAAGATTAAGACGATTAGAGTTTCTAAATGTCGGTTTCGATTATTTTTTGATGAAATGCCCAGCCCTATGTTCTAGTATCAAACTGCACATATATCATTCTGCACAGTGAAACTTGAACATCCCACTGAAGTAACAAGATGAAAAACGCTAGAGGGGGACTTCAAATTCATAAGAACATGATAGGGCACTTCAGTTTAAGGATAACAATATCATTTTGTTGTCATCAAGTTAGCAGAGTTTTTTGCCTGCTGTGTTCAGCAATGGTTTCCTGAGTACACAGCATTTATTTTATTGTCTTCAAGATGATAGAGTCAGAATACACTGATCAGCTCAGTCTGGAGCTGGGAACACTGGTGCCTTCTTTACCTGCAGCCAGAGCTCAGTTTGGAATCAAAGTGGGATAGCAGTTCTTCAGCGTGCTCTAACTGTTGAACTGCATGGTTTTATGTGTCTAGCCTTTGGTGAATGGGAGCCTTGCAACATTGCTCACAGAAAAAAGTGAAGTACTGTTATACAAGTAGTCAGGCCTGTTTTTCAGTCTGCTGATAGCTAATCACAATGAAGCAACTCTCTGCTTTCTCCACAGCCAAGGTTCCTGCTGGTTACCTGCTCTGTCTACAATGCTGAGTCTTGGGTCTTCTAACTGTCCCAGACTTCCTCTCTTATGGCCTGTGGGAGAGTGGCTAGATTGCTGACCACTTATCTGTTCCCAACATAGAAGGTACCTTTTCCTCTAGTGGTCATAAAGGCTTCATGATGGTATGTGGTGGGCTCTCACTCATAGACAACCAGAGTGTCCTAATTGGTCAGTGACGTGGGTGTCCAGGTAACAATTGATCCAGGAGCTATAGAGGGACCTGTGACTCTCTCCTCAGATGATTGGCCCAGCAGAAAGGAAAGTTCATAACATTGGGCATCATTCACAAAAAGTGTGTATGCACATATCTATGCTTAAACTGTGCATACTCACATTTGACACACAAATCTGGGATCCATCAATATGTTCTTACCTAAATTTGTTTGTACTCTGCGAAATTTAGAACTTCCTCAGACCATGTGTGCACACAAATGATGGCAGGATTATAGTGCTCTATGCCTAATGCAGCATCTGTAATGATGATTAGATAAAATGTCTTATTACAAAATGTGTACTGAATACATTTGTGAAATAATTCATCTTCATCTTCATTTTTCTGAAGTAAATGACAAACACATGCACATTGAATCATGAACTTATTTATTTGTAAGGAAAAAAAAAAGGTTAAAAAACCCAAAACATACCAACACAGGAATAGGAGTAAGAGCATGTAAGTTAATGATACTTCTGTGAAAACCAGGGCATGGGCTTCAAAAATGTGAGTCATATACACCCTGTTGTTGTGTCAGTCTGTATCCATGTCTCTTTGCTCACTTCATACTAGTTAAATGTCCCATGGTGGCTCTCTGTGTGTAATGTCATTTAACTCTGTAGCTCTTATTTTGTGCTGTTTGTGGTTTGTCTGGACGCTGAAGCTGTTGAGTTGTTGCTGCTGTCTGTGGAGCTTTGAATAAGTTGTTAGCAGGTTGTTAAATCACCTGTTGCTGCTGCTTGTCTGTGATTTGTAATAGTTTGGGGCCTGTGCAGAGGGTCTGTTGGTTGGTCCTGAAAATGTCTTCATTCACAACTTGTTTTCTAAGTTGTGTTGTATAAATTTTAGTAACTAAGAATAGTGTTGTATGCCTTTAGGGATATTTTTTTGCATGTCAAGCATATAAATGAGGGTGTGTAAGCCATTCAATTGATACATACATTGATACCTTTCAAAATTAAGACAAGGTTTTACTGTATGTCTGTTAATGAAGAGTTCAAACATATATCATAGTATTAGTTTATCTGTAGCCTATGTTTGCCAAGTAAATAAGAGAATTGAGCAATAATAGCCCACTTATGATGTGTGGAATGCACATCCTGTTGGAAAGATTTTCTGGACAAGTGAGCTACTGTTTTCCCTTCTAACAACCCACTACACCAAATTATGTATGTGCCCATAAGCACATCAGATCTTTCAGAGGCATATTTCTACCTAGCAGTGTGGTGTTGTCCCATCATCTTGCTATGGGCTGAAACTTCAGCTCTGTAGAAACAGAAAAGTAACAGATTCCTTTACATTCTAACCTCAGTTAAATATAGAACCCAGACTATCTGGGGGCATTCCTATTATTTTTCTGGTAAATATCCATGTCTTTGGACTAAATGCAATGTGGATCCTACAGTAAGCAGTTGGTCTTGTGTGTACTAGAATGTGCAAATATGTATTTCACTGACATCTTCTCTGATTTTCATATAATTTGTCTAAAGTATTGAAGAGTTGTAACTGACACATCCCAGCTCAGGGGATGTTTCCTGTAAACCTCAAAGATATGCTGACACATGTGAGTCATACTAATGTGTTTTTGTATAAATTGTGCAGTTTGACAGTACAAGTAATATAGGACCTGCTAGACTATTCTGTTATACATATATATTTCTCTATATATCAATATGTTGTTGGATAAATGATACTTACTTAATATATTTAAGTGGCACACTTTCCAAATTTGACATTGCTTTTATGCAACAATTGTACTCTAATGTTATTGGGGAAAATCATTGTAGCATTAATGAAGAAATTATGTAGCTCGCCTCGATCACTGTATTTCTTGAAACTATCACATCTTGCTAATCAACTGTAAACAAAACCAGTAGCCTGCCACTGATACAGTGAAAAGTGAATAATCGCTTTGGAAATTAAATTATGCCCATATTGAAAGAAACAAAGTGCTGTGCAACCACTGCTTCAGTCTGAAGTAAATGTGTTGAAATACCACTGACGGCCACTAGATGCTGGCTCCAAAAAATCCCTGGCTCCAATTGACTCCCATTCAGTCATCTCAATTACTAAATCCAGGCCCTCTAGTAAGTGTGCTGGAGTTCATTTAGGAAATTATTGCTCCATTAATTTGAAGACAGTAGCTTTGATGTCTGCTCTGTGGGTGTTGATTGACAGCTGTGATTGACAGTTGGTTCACCTGCTGCTCTTTCCAGCTCCGACACTCAAGACGAACTATTGTATGTATGTAAATTTAACGTTACTTGATTACAATATGTGCCCTGATAGCACAATTTAACTGAAATAGCTAATGTTTGCACCACTTGGTACCACCCAGTCCAAGGTTGCAGGGTGTATTTCCACAGCATGAAAGGCAGCGCCCCACACTCAAACTTATTTGGAAGGTCCTGGCTCCAAACAGAGAAGATGGTGCCAATCATAATTAGCAATTCGAGGCTTCAAACCATCTTTGTAATGCAAACCAATGGAGGGACATACAATCTTTGAGAGAAATCCAGAAATCGAAGATCTATTTAATTTCCAACCAAATCGACACGATGGGTACAGTATGTGAACAAAGTGCTTAAATTGCTACACTTTCTGTTTTCTCTTCTCTCTCTTTTTAAAAAAAAAACATAAATTAGATGATCTTTGAGGTGTTCTACATCATCATGTTGGTGTTCTACATCAGCTGTCAGAGAGGCTCACCTCATTCATGCCAACTGGCACTCTGCTTACAGCCTGAACTGTGTTTGTACATTTGTCAGCCAAACTGCCTGCTCTGATACAAAATGCTAGAATCTTTGGCAGAATTGGCCAGTGTTGGCAACGATTACTGGGTATTGTAGCAACCCTAAGAAATAGCCTCATCTTGACTATGAACAAGGAAAATTGCATTTTGTCAGCCAATATTAAATGCATTTGAAAAATCTTGGCTTCAACAAACACATTTAACATTGAAGATTGTTGGAATGTCCACATTAATGATATGAAAATTTCCCTTACAAATAAACAAACACTGTGTTTTTTTGTCCAGACTGTCTCTGCATTATAGTCTTGGTTGGTCCCCTTGCGCAACATTTTGTCATCTATAGAGTGTGAGTGTTTACATGTCCTATTGGCAGAACATCAGTCATCTCTTTATGTCAGAAAGCGTTTGGCAGGGTACCAGCAGCCTGTTTATGAGATTACACCAGAGTCCTGTGTCATCTTCAAACTCTGAGTGACTTCACAGATTTGCTTTGTCACTAAACTTGCTTAAACCACATTCAGCAGTACATGAACATTTTGTCTATACTGCAATGTAGCATGTTCCGATAAGCACTGCAGTCTTTGTATCAGGTTACTGCAGAGGCCTGTATGCCTTTCCAGACTATGTCTTGAAAGCCACACTCAGCAGGGTCTGTTAAGTATATGCACTGTCACTTAGTCCTTGTGCCAATATGCTGCAGGTATCTGAAGTTTTCATATTAAGGTTTGCACTTCCATTGAGCATTATTTGCTGTGAGATCTTTAACAAAAGCTGCTCTCAGCAGTAAAAGTGATTATTTAAATTTCTCTTCATCCCGTCCATACAGTGTTCATACAGTTGCTGGCATACCTTGTCATTAGTAGTGCAGGTTACGTGTCAAATTACAGCACAATCCTGTATGACTTTACCCATTTATCTTTAAACCCAGACTCAGCAATGTCTTTTTTTACTATCTGCACCGTCATTGAGTCTAAGTAAGGCCACACATACAGTAGCAATCCCTGCGGTCAGCTGTGGCATTCAGCCTTTGGTCCAAGGTGGTGTTGGCTGCTGAAATGTTTATATATCTGATTACACCAGGGTCCTGTGTCATTTCTAGAGCTGTGGGATGGAGTTCATGATGCTCCCCAGTATTGATTTTGTTTACAATTTGAACAGTATAGGCTATGTGATGTGCAAGTGGTATTCTTTTTTTAAGAGCTGTGAGCAATTTCTCCTGTCTGACTTCCAGCAGTCTGCAATATGTATCACATGTTTCACTATGAATTGATTACTATCTGTCTTTCCTTAGGTGGTAGTCTTTATGAGTCACATTTTTTGTGACATGTTAATTGTTGCTGATACTGGAAATATCTCTTTTCATAAGAATCGTTAAAATTTTGGCAAATGTGTTTTGTTTTTTTTTTGTTTTTTTTTTGTTACTTTTGGTTACGCTTGGAGTCAGTTGAGAAGATTGCGACCTTAGAAAACCTAACAGGAACAGAAATGTAGACATGGATTGTAGTAATTGTAGTTTGGGGGGTTCACATTTGGTTGCTCATAACAGTAGAACACATAACTCCCCTCCTGTTTTTATATTTCTGTCTGTTTTAACAAATGAGATACAGCATGTGAATTAGTCAGCTTTGGAGCCGCTAAGTGTTTTTTTTTTTTTTTTTAAACTTGGACAGAGTCAGGCTAGCTGTTTCCACCTGCTTTCAGCCTTTATGCTAATCACAACTAACTGCCTCATGGCTCCAGCTCCATAGTAGTTGGTGATCCATCTGAACTACTGAACAAACTGAGTAAACTGTATTACGTTAGATTCCACTTTATTGTAATTGTACAAGTACTTGATATATAGTAAGTGTGTTTCTGTAAACCTTAAGAGTAACCATCCACATTGTTATCAAGTCATTACCAGTGTTACACAACTGGTATTTTCCCTCTGTACACAAATCTTTTATTTGATCTTTTTATGTATATTCTTTATTGTTTGCCCTTTAACTTGCTAAATCAGCTCACTTTTTTCTGTAATTTGTGATTGCTTGGGTCTGCATTTTCTTTGAGTCACTTATACAGGAATTTTAAAATAGCTATTTTTTAATAAGGATGCCAGCAAACTCTTTTAGGAAGCTAATGGAGATGCAAATAAAGATTGTAGATTGTATCATCAAAGACTGAAAGACATCACATTTTAATTTCTGTAACATCATCAATATCTAGCTGCCTCTATAAAGTGACACTCCACAAACCATATTATCAATATTATCTGTTCTATTACAACTACTCTATGCCTCTCTACCACTGCATCCTAAATGTACTCCTCCACTCTTCCTATCATGTAATGTATATTGTATATCCTTGGAGGTCATACTGCATGTTTGTCACATGTACACAATGTATATGAGCATGTGTCAATATGTTTGTGTGTGTGTCTCTTATTTTATCTTTGTGTATCTGTGTTTAAATACTACACTAAGTACATGTATTTGGCAGCGGGAAGTGCTGACATTTGGAGAAGCCAATGAGAGCTACAATTACCACGCTTAGCAAAACAATTAGTACACACTCTGCACACAGCTAGCTCTCGCAGCGAGTGTGTGTGTGTAAGTGTGTGTGTGTGTGTGTGTATGTGTGTTTCCTCACAGGGCGTTCTGTATCTTTTTGCAGTCCCTCCCTGTGCTCCTCTCTCTATGTTCACTTGAAAGTGATAATTGTATGCCCAGTTCAGTTTGTTCCTTTATTCATTCACCGCCTCTCACTCTCTCATCCATCTGTCCATCCATCCATCCATAAAAGAGATCACTCCTTCCACTCGTTTCTTGAACTCTGTTTTAACCTGCATGTCCTTTCTTCTAAACAAACTCTTGTTTTTATGTTTATGTATCAATATCTTGAGTTTGGACATTCATTTTAAAGGGTCAGTTCACCCATTACTTTAATATGTATTATATCACCCATACTGGTATCTGGACATACAGGTGATTTTACTTGTATTTTCCAAGATTTTGAGCAGATAAAACTAAAACTTCATGGTTCACCATCAGCAGAGGGGTGGGGGATGTGGGCAATATTGTCTTTTTTGTTAAGCTTCTTTTCCAAAACTATATTTTATGACACACTACCTGTTCTGGCATCTCGCTGAGCCCCAGAAATGTAGCACCAACTGTGTGAACAATGAAAAGATGAGCCACTGTTTAATTCTTGTAGGGGCAAAAAGGTTTCAGTTGGTCTTGTTTTGTTCTTCTTTTGCTCATGCCCCCATTTTGCCACTACATGTAGAAAACAGGTGTTTATCTCACTCTGTTCTGACACATACACACACAGAGAGAGAGAGAGAGAGAGAGAGAGAGAGAGAGAGAGAGAATACAGGCATCCTCGCTGTCTTCGCTCACCCCCGTATTCAAATTAACACATTGTTTTAATTGTCATTGAAACAAACCCACTCAGTATTTCTATTTCAGTGTTTCATATTGTTTGTGAGCTCAGATTTACATACTGCCATCAACATAGTTTACAATAATAACTGTAACACTAACAGGCATAATTAGGAAGATAGGTAGGGAGATAGCGCTTGAAATACCTGACTGTGTGTATGTTACACAAGTATACACCCAGTCTTTGCAGCCTTCCAGGGTTTTCCATTTATAATATATGGCTGCTCTGAGAACACACTGGGCTTTACTCTTTGTTTATGGGAGAAATAAAGTGCTGTGTAAACTGTTACCACTGTGTGTGTGTGTGTGCATGTGTGTGTGTAAACTGCTAACATAGCATTCAGAGAACAGCTCATCATCCCCTTTTCTCCTTCACCATTTCAGCTCCCACTTTTAACGTTTCTTTATCCATTTTCCTTTTTCCCTTCATATTTTTTTCCATCCTTGTCAGTATCCTGCTGTCTCTCCTCTGCTGTGGGCCCAGTGTCTCTTTACCTCACCTCTTTCTGTCTGTCATGTACAGTGTCTTTATTTTCTGTGTTAGTGTTTGAGTTACAGACAGTGGCACATCTTTCTTTGACGGTTCTGTCTTGGTGGTTGAAGCTATGCCAGCTGGCCAGCTCTGTCAACATTTATTTCACACAAAGTGAAATCAACATTTACAGTGAGACATACCAGACACCAGTCACTAATCAATTTCACAGTGGCAGTATGCATCATTATTGTAAAAATGTGTGAGCAAAGCAGCTAAAAGTCATCATAAAGCTATAGTTTTAGACTGCAGCAGTCTGGATCTAATGTCATAAATTATTTTAAATAATTAAAAGCAAATATAAAAATATATATAGGCATACATTTACACATTAGAAGTATCACTTCATTAGAAATGAAATAAATCATTTGAATTAATGCATTCATATAATTAACTTTGAAACTAATTGTTCCTGTGACAAGTGTAGCACCAGAGAACTGGGAATATAAGCAAATGAAAAAGTAATTAAAGCTAATATGTTTTAGTTAGTTTGTAGTTTCAAGCATGAGAAATGTAACACAGAATTAAAAGGAAATGTGAATAATATGATGCAGCAAGATAATAGTTCATGATGCTGCAAGGTACTGTATCTACCATTTTTAATGGGATGTAATGTTGCTTGCAAGTTGGAGTTGTGACATTTAGTTGAACTCATTGTACTAACTTTAAAGCTGCACTAATCAATATTTTTATATCAGTAATGAGTTAGATGACTGTGTAATGTCAGAGGTGAGAAAACCACACACAATTATAGTATTATTGGACTCTGCAGCCCCCTTAGTTCTTTTCCTTTTAACATCATTTTTTTGGTTTTACAGCTATAACTTTACTCATCTCTCTCATCAGTGTATTTTTCTGTCAAAGCAAGCAGCTGTGTTCAAAATAAAAAAAGCCCACCACCAGACAGCAGACAGAGAAATTTAGAGACTAGTTTGTGAGCATATTGGAGTATTTGGCAGCTACAGAGACCCATATTTCCCTCAGAAAATGTTTGAGGCCAAAAGACAGCCGATGGAAAGTAAGACTTGAATTCAGTAGTTGGCCACAAACACGACTCGCTAACACATTCACCAGAACAACTTAAAAGGTGATAATATGTCTGTGTTGTTATAGGCTAATGATAGATAATACTTTAGGCTTATCAAAACTATAGTTCAGTTTACTATTAAAAAATACTTGAAGTGGCTTAAAAAATACAGTATACTGTCATATAGGTCAATGACATGATGCAACCCAGTGTCAATTGGTGTAACTGGTATTTTTTTCATAAAAATCTGATTATATACAGGAAAATACATGTGAACTAAAGTGTGGAATAAATATAATCCACTTTTGCAATGCAACATTGTTTTGTTTTATTTTTTAAAAGCAATTTGTCACAAATTATTTAAAAAAAAATGTTGTTTTTAGGATATGTCCCACTCAATATTGACACATTCAAATTTAAATGTAGAAATACTCTAAAAGCTTTCTTTTCATTTGATGTTTTTAAAAGCAGTAATCATTATTATAAATATACTTAAATACACTGTAGGTGGATGAAATATTTATATTTATCATTCTTCTTGTGGTTGCACCATTTGACATTTCCAGGAGAATTACGTCTTACTTTTGGTAAAAAAACAAAATACAAAATGTACATTTTAACAAACCTGATGCTGCTTTTAAGACAATTTTCTGAGATATTTTTGACTTGACCATCTTGCCAACCCTTATTAGTCACTGACCCACATACAAATGCAGCACACGCGCACACACACACACACACACACACACACACACACACACACACACACACACACACACAGCTGAGAAAAGACAATTTAGAATGCAGAATGAGTTTCACTGACTTGTGACATCACCACTCATTTTGAGCCTCCAGCACATACACAGACTGAGCAGACTTTACAGTGAATCAGGATCTTTTGTCCAGCACTTCTAAAATAACTTTTATTTGCATATTTATATTCCGCAATATTTAATAAGGAAGACGGAGGCCTTTATGTGGGAGACAGACAGACAGTATTGGTCCAAGTACTGTATTTTATATATCATAATAGATGCCTGGAAGGGAAATTACTGGATGGCTTGAGTAGTGTACCATTATTCAGTATTTCGGCATACATGTATGTACTGTACTATATGGTTTTGGCTCATGACAACATGTCAATCAATCTATCAAACTTTATCTATATATCACTTTTCATTCAGGTTAATGTAGTTCAAAGTGCTTCACAGTTGATTGACAAGCTGATAATGAGACAGAACAAGAGACTAAGAACAACATACAGAGAAGGAACAAAAATGATAAAGGAATAAAACAAAGAACATTTTTTTGGCTTTTCCTCACTGTATTCACCCACTATGGGAGTGTGCACCTACTGTACCTGTATGTATGTGTGTCACTTCCCTCTTCATAAAGCGTTTAGTCTGTGAGGTGCCTCTTGGTGGTCCTCAGGGAGGTTTAGTCTTGATTACGGGCGGCTCTTACTGCTCTACCAGCCTCCGGGACACATCACAGCTGAGGGTTAGTGAGGAAGACAAAGAGATAAGAGAGACAAAGAGAAGGTAGGAGGGAGGGAGCATCAGGGCTTACCTGTACCAGCAGTCCAATATGAAAACACACAGGCAGTGAGGATCTCATCATGGACCCAGTAAATCCAACTTAATTGACTGCAAATCTGGGTACAGCACTCCTCAGAACCGCACACCAGTTTACCTCCCACACCTCCCCCCCTGCACTAAACACTTAATCTGTCTCCCCCTTTCTCTCTTTAAGCTGTCTGTCTCTGTCACTTTTATTTTTCTCTTTCTCTATATGTAAGACTTTTGTCCACTCCTGCCTTTTTCTTAGTTTTCTTGTTTTTCTACTTCTTTTATTTCATAGTCCATCATACTTAATCCTTTACTCTCTCCTATCCTCATCTGTTTGCTTCTTGGTGCTGTTTGTTTTTTCTTTGTTTCTTTCCAAATCTCTGTTCGTTTCAGAAGTGACATGAGCTTTGACTTCAATCACTTGTGTTGATTCTGTTGCTTTTTGTGAAACTGGTCACCCCCTTTCCTACTCCTTTTAATTCCTATATAAAGTCTAAAAATCTTTCACCCTGCTCTGTCTCTCTCTCTGCTTTTCAGTTTTTCTTCATGTAGCTTCCCATGTACACTCCATATTAAAGATTTATTTGATTATTTAAGATTATTTCAAACAGTCTACCAATCAAAATGTCCTCTTATTTTCATCTTCTTGCCTGACTTTGACTTATTATTTTCAAAAAACACTTGATAACATATCTGAAGTAACACACACATCATCACAAATGACGTCAATGAAGATTGTAGGACATATTTAAGGGATTTATTGCATTTTTTTTAGCAATGTGAGTGTGCATGCATACAGTACGTGCTCTCTTAGCATGTACACACATGCATTTTAGTGTGTGTGTCTATGTGTGTGCACGTGTGTGTGTGTTTGCATGCAGGTCTTTGTGTAAATGAGTACCAGTTGTGTTTTGATGGAGAGAGTGTCTCATTAATATTCATGAAGAGAGAAAAACATCAACGGAACACTTGACTCTGCCCTCACAGGGAAGACTGGCATCAATGTGAGTGTGCGTGTGTGCGTGTGTGTGGTACAGAGAGAGGAGGACAGACAGAGAAGTGGTGAGTGTCTGTCTGCTTGTCTTGGCAGAGCTGCTACAAGTTCTCATTGTCTCACAGTTAATTACTGCTGGTTATCTATCAAATGTCTCCTAACGTGGTGTAATTGGTAAAAGAAGCTAATAATCTAGAGTGAAATTTATACATCATTTCTGCTTCATTAAGTATGAACGTGCCTTAAAGTGTATTTGATTGTTAACCTCCAGCTACAGATGGAGGTGGTGTAGTCTATGATGTCAGTTGATCTTTCTTTGTGCTCATCCTTTAGTCCAACATTCTGGTCAAAATATAAACAAAGAAACTTAAGAGTCTTACAGGTTAATGTTTAGCAGGTATATCGATTACCATGGTGACCCACTGATGGCGCCTGACAACCCAGTCTCACATCACACCGTTGGTCTACATCACAAAGTAGACTAGTTGCTTAATAATGGGTCTAAAATTGTGACAAATAGGCCACATTTTTTTGGCCTATTTGTCTCGATTGACCTGCTGTCAATCAATCAATCAAACTTTATTTATATAACGACTTCCATACAGGCTAGTGTCATACATTTCATTGCATCCAAAAAAATACAGCTACGGTCCTTCTATCAGCACAGATACTCCCACTATGGACGTGTATCATGATAACAGTATCAAGGAAGAAGAACAAGTTAGATTTTGTTTCTCACTTCTCTTTTCTCCTTTGCACACTCTTTCTCTTCTTCTCAGCTAACCCTAACCCTTCCATCAGCAGTGTGTGTGTGTGTGTGTGTGTGTGTGCGTGTGCGTGTGCGTGTGCGTGTGTGTAGGACATGTAGAGGAGAGCTGGTGCACACCTGCACCATGTGAACTGTCCACAGGGAGGGACGGAAGCTCGATAGTGCACAGCTGTCCACTCACACACATACACACACACACACACTGAAGCTCACACAGGAAGGAGACAGATAAAGTGTAAAGACAGAGACAAGGGAGAATAGGAGAGAAAATACATTTATGCATACGAGAGAAATTTCAGAAATGTGTGCATATGTGTGTGTGTGTGTGTGTGTGTGCATTCATTAGTCATGCAGGCAGTGTGGGTCAGCTGTCAGTGAGTTCTGACACCCTGCTGTCAAGGACCAGTGATGGAAAAACTGACACACACACACACACACACACAAACACACACACACATTTCGCTGAGTGCTGCAGTACAAGCATGTTGAGAGATCACATGACTGGTATATTTCAGTCTGTGGTTGGGGAGGTTGGGGAGGAAAGATACAGAAACTCATGGGACTCAAAGGACACTTCCCTGCACTATATGTCACAATATGGTCAGAATGACTGCGTGCACATGCCTTCTGAGTTTAAACTGGATCCCAAATTTCTTGTGCCATGTGTAAACATTAATGGATATGCTGTCTATTACATTTTTGTGAAACATAACCTGACTGAACTTTCATTTTGTTTCATTAAAATTAATTATTTCTGTTATTTTTCTCTACCTATTTTTCATGAATGTAGCTATGGATGGTAGCTAGCTATTTAGGGACAAGTTTTTCTTCTAAGCAGATGAAATGGGCACAAAACAGACCCTCTTGAAATGATGAACAATTATGTGTTCAGAGGTTTGTAAGAGGACCTATTGTATTCATTTCAGCGCATGATTCACAGTTTAAAAAAACCTCCTCATTTATCTTACACTGGCCCTTTATACAGCCCCTAAGTTCAGCCTCTGTCTCTAATAGGCAGTCTTAGCTAATGTGTCTTTAAGGCCACCATCCCAATGATCCCACTCACCTTCCTGCTTTGCTGCTTCAAATTCAAGGTTTTAGATGCCTAAGAAATATTTTATGGTGAAGAATTTACAGGAAGTGGAACGAGTCTCTCAATGAGTTTGT
This sequence comes from Scomber japonicus, assembly GCF_027409825.1. Taxonomy (NCBI): domain Eukaryota; kingdom Metazoa; phylum Chordata; class Actinopteri; order Scombriformes; family Scombridae; genus Scomber; species Scomber japonicus. The sequence continues at coordinate 27,663,607 of NC_070582.1, read as the reverse complement.
GGAGCTTCGTCTGCTGCGCTAAACAACAGCGTATTTGAAGCCCCTTGTTGAACGGTATCAGTTAGAAATAATGCAGGGAGGCATAGTACAAACAGAAACAGCTACAGTGATGATGATGTTTCTAGAACAACTGCAGACAACTAGAACATATCCAACATGTAAACTACTTGTTTAACTTTGCATTGGCGTGTCATGATGATACTCCCAAAAATGGAAAATTGCCTTGAACTTAGCAGAGCAGACCAGTGACATTGCGTGCTGTAGGATCAGACCTATAGGGGGACTAAAGAGAATTTGACATACAACGCCCTTAAAGTGTTAAAAAAATACAATATGAAATAAAATATAATTTATTTGTTTTTAGGGGTGCTGAGATCAAATTTAGGGGTGCTACAGTAGCCCTAAAAACGCTCTAAAATCTATCACGATCTGACATCAGCATGGTCTGAAACATTATGACATCATATATATGACAGAAAATATGGACAAGCTCTACTTCTGATGTTGCCAGTGGCTCCATGTACGGAAGAGGATTAGGGCCACTGTGGAAAAAGTGAGTTTTGACTTTTTTCTCAGAATTCTGAGTTTAGTCAGAATTCTGACTTTCTGAGAAAAAAGTCAGAATTCAAACTCACTGACTGTGACCCTAATCCTCTGGCCCTAATTTCCATGAAACCACAGTCACACTACACACATTGTGAAATTACAGTCTCAACATCTCTCCATTAATTTATTCATCATCACGTTTTCTCTCAACTTCTTCCTCTTTCTTCTGCAAGGCTTTCATCACTTGTGTAGCAAGTGTGTGCAACCATATATAACCACTATGTATTTATGGAATATCACACAGTACAGGCTTCCTCAATTAGTTTAATTTCAATCTGTTAAAAAAAAGCAACACTCATCACTTTGCTACACTCTCTAGTAAACTGTGACATCACTGTTGGGTGTGATTACATGTGCAATAAAGCACACATCTGACCACACGCAGTGAGGTGCTACAGAATTGTTGAAAAAAGTTTCAACTCAAGAGACAGTGAAACACTATTTTCAGCCTGGTAGTCAGATATGTCGCTCAGCTGAATCCAACAAAGAAAATCATTTTCTTGTTGTTGAGAGGTTGATATTTCCACAGCTCCTAGAATCATAGTATAAGTGGTAGGTGCAATTTATAGACAGGAAATCTTCAACATTTGGAGTCTGTTTACTTGCTTACAGACCAATGTGTCTTAATTGCATTAAAGAGATCAGAAACAAAAGCATTATGGATCTTTGAGCTCCTATATGATCCTAAACCTTGTGATTTAGTTGGGTTTGGACCTTTAAGATTTAATACTATGTTGTTTGTGCTTGTTGTCTCTGCATCTGTGTTGATGAATAAGGAATGTCTTGGCTTTACAGTTATATGCAGAAATGTATGACCTCTATATGCCTCCAAACCTGTTGATCTCTCAGTGGAGGCTGAAGAGGTCACTGAGTTTTTGTATGATTTTCTGATTTTATTTTGAACAAAAAATAATTTTGATGTATTTTTAAATATTATTTCAAAATGAATGGCACACAGACCTCTGGTTAGCATACTTGTGTTTTTCTTTGGAGAATCTGTATTTTAATTATTATTAAATGAGTGTAATATTTTTTAACATGAGTTCAGCCTGAAAAGATGTTTTTGGAAGATGAACCAGCTTCCTCTATTTTTTGGCATTTGTAGTATGATAAACAGAACAGAAACATAATGCTCGTCTTCTGCTCAGTAATTTAAGCCATAAATTATGAGGCGAGTGTTTCTACTGATAAAAATCTAATAAAATATCAGTAATACGCCCCCAAGTCCACATTAGGAATGTTTTTCTAGTTCTATCATTGACATGTACTGTATGAATGGGCTGTATGCTACACTTATAATAGTCTGCAATTATGTTCCAAACTGTGTTTATTCTCATTTAGTTGTGGTTTGCTATGTTTTGTTTATACTGTTAAAAGTATTTTTTTTAAAGAGCAAAGTGGAGTAATTAAAATGCATGCTGTATAACTCAACGTCCACTGCTCAGGGAACTTTTGTTGCATGCCTCCCTCTGCCCTAATGTCCTGTCTATCTCAGCTATCAACTGTCCAATAAGGCCACAAATGTCAACAAAAAAAATCAAACAAAAGAGAGAAACAGAGAGAAATGAGAAATGTGTAAATACTTTTCTCAGCTCTGTTGAATTGATTATATTCAGAAGGGAAAAATCTGGTTAATCCAAATGTCTTTGCTGCAACATTAGTGCCATGTTTCCATGAAATCCAGTCAGTCAAGTCCACAGAGTGCCTCCAGTAGACTTCACACAGACTTCCAGAGAGTCCACTTGGAGCACAAATTTAGCTCTGTATATTATATATCCATATTTTATCATTATTGGTTCATATAATACTGATTGTGAATGTCTTTTTTTCCCCACAAGATTAATCAAACAAAAGGATTAATCAAACATTTATTAATGACTGATGGGGAATTGCTGTATAGAGACAAAGTATGAGTCAGAATATGAACAGTATGTAAGGCTTAATATAGTATATAAGAATGCATTTAGAGAGTAAAACAGACAATGGTTGATTGTCATCCAACAAGGCAAAAAGCACAAGAGGCAACTTTTAATGATCTTAAATCCTTAGTTGCAATTATAATATTAAGTGTTGAAGCAAGTAAAGTAGAGATTGAACTGTGTTTATTAAGCATTACCTACCTTATAAAGCAGCAGTGCATATTGCATAAACTGCAAAAAGCGTGAAGCAGTTGACAAGTCCAGAGTGTTGAATGATTGATTGAGTCAGAGACAGCCACAGAAGAGGGGAGGGCTGAGTTGAGTGTTCCCATGTTACTTATTCTGTTTAAAGATGTATATGGTTCTGTGAGTTAAATGCATGTTTGTAACCGCCAGTAAATGTCTCATGGTATTTGATATCCAAAAAATCTGCATCATACAAACTCACCATATTAACATCTACTATCTGCTTATAAAACTCTTTCCAAATATGACCAAGCTGTAAATAAGTTTCATTCACAGACAATACAGCCTTTCTTCTCCATCTTTTAAAATTGTACTGTCTAAATAGACTGTTTCCATGCTTTTATTTTCTTGCATATGAACGCTACACATTACAGAAAGAAGGGTTTAGATTTGATTTACTGTATAATCTGCACATGAATATTCCAATTTCCTGTTGCAGTTTTTTTGGGGTTTTAAAAATGTTTTTATCTGGTAAAATTTAGTCTACATTCTGTATTGTTTCAACCAATATAAGAAAGGAGACAGACATTAGGTTAAGGTTAAATTAAATGACTGAATTTATTTGCAATTAGAAAGAAAGAAGGAAATAGAGAACAATGCTTACTTAAATTCCCATTATCCAATTTACTGCTAACCATTTCTTTTCCATCAGGCTTTGCTTCAACTGAGCCTATAGGGCCATAACTAACTTTATATTCTATCTGTGCTAGCAATCAGTTCTGACAAAAACCTCTTGAGCATTATCAATCTACATTTAAACAATATACTATAACACATAAAACTATTTAACTAGTATACGTGGTTAAGCAAAAAATACTAACAGGTAACACGTTTAAATGACACTAAAAAAGCATGGCATAGGTTGGTTTACTCCAAATGTAAATATAGACTTGTTCAAAGGTCATGATTTTACCCACCAAGCTATATAATATCACATGCAGATGTACACACATTCATAATCAGAAGCAAAATGATTAGTTTTGAATACTGATACTGAAACAATCCATTCATAATTCTTATTTTCATTGCATTCACTGCTAACACCTGACCCTGACCTACAGTGACACGATTCAGTGTTAATTCATCATTTAGTTAGTTGTTGATGAGATATCTTTTTAAACTAACTTTATCAGTTTTGCTTTATGGAAGCTGTGGTAACTAAGCTGTCAATGTATGATATGATCAGAAATACATTGGATTGGTTATACAACTTGCCTTGGATCTTCTATTGATAACAGATTATAATCTTCCATGTATGTTCTTTCCAACAATTTGAATTAGTTGTTTCACGTATTTTTTAAAAAATGTGTTCCCAGTCAGCTGAGGATATATTGCATGAGAGTTCTTTCTCTCGTGGAGTTAACATAACTTTATATAGGCTTTTTTTGGCTATACTTTTCTTTTGGTTATATAACACTAAACTAGGCTAGTTTGATGTCACTAGCAAAGACCTTCAGCTACAGTCATTTCAGCTACAGTACAATGTAAATGACAAGTCTAGGCAACACCACAGTGAAACCGTTCCCCATCACAAGCGCTACGTGGCCTCTACCTGCCAGGAAATGTCTTGTGTTAGCACGGCTCAGGTCAGCACACACACAGCAACTCCGGCTCAGTTCGGTTCAAGGTTGAAGGGTTGAAAAGGAAAGTTAATGTCAGCCCATTATACAGAAACCACATCCTCCTGTCTGCATTTTTTTACGCGCACACATACAGAAGCATCTGGACACACTCACACATGTAGACCAGTACACTGACACATACTGACATAAATATACACAAGCAAGCAAGGACACCAAAAACATACCCTTCAACCTTGCACATTACACCTCCCTGTCATGTCAACCTTTAATGATGCTAGAGAGAAAGAGAGAGTGAGGGAGAGAGAGAGTGAAATGTAATGAAATATTGCTTCTCCAAATGAAGTTGAGGTCATCCATTTTTAGGCAGGGATGGGGGGAGGAGGGAGGGTGTAAAAGAGAAGAAGAAGGGGCGTCAATTTTGAATGCAGCATGTTTTTAAGAGGAAAATCTGCATAATTTCTGGCAGATGATTGGCAGGGGAGGGCGTGGAGGGAAAGGAGAACAGGGAGCGAGAAGGAGGCGAGCATGAAGGAAGTAAGAATGTGAGGGTGCTGAGATTTTGTAAACACTTCAATATTTCATTGATAGTAGTGGTTTCTGCAGGACACTAAACAGGATAACTGAGAATCATAAACTAGTAACTTCACACAAACAAACCGGTAGTCTCTGATCTCAATGCACTCAGACCCAATGTTTCAACACTTTTTATGTACGACAACCACTAAAAACATTGAGTCAACATTTAACAAATGGTTTAGTTATGTGGCAATAAAAATAAACACAAAGATGCCATCCTCCTTCCCTCAGCTCTATATTCCCTCAGCTCTATGTTCCCTCAGCCTTATGTTCCCTCAGCCTTATGTTCCCTCAGCCCTATGTTCCCTCAGCCTTATGTTCCCTCAGCCCTATGTTCCCTCAGCCCTATGTTCTCTCAGCTCTGTTCCCTCAGCCCTATGTTCCCTCAGCCCTATGTTCCCTCAGCTCTATGTTCCCTCAGCTCTATGTTCCTACAACCTTATGTTCCATCAGCCTTATGTTCCCTCAGCTCTATGTTCACACAGCTCTATGTTCCCTCAGCTTTATGTTCCCTCAGCTCTATGTTCCCACAGCCCTATGTTCCCTCAGCTCTATGTTCCCACAGCCTTATGTTCCCTCAGCTTTATGTTCCCTCAGCTTTATGTTCCATACATATTTTCAAGCATTTTCGGGAATTGGTAGAAAACCATTGAGGGAACATAAGGCTGAGGGAACATAGGGCCGAATTTTGATAGGAGGAAACATAGGGATGACCCCCATCCTCCTGTCTCCACCATAAATGACCAAACCAAGCACCTCCCTTTAGAGCTCCCTCCCCAAACACATCCAAGACTGATCCCCTTCTGTCCATGTTCAATTCACTAATCACAACTCACCTTTTCAGAACTTCTTTTAATGTGTGATTAATGTGTTTTTTTTAGCGTGTTGCGTTTTATGATCCTTTTAACTTCTGTAAAGAGAGTTTGACTTTATTAAAGGACTGAGACTTCTATTTTGTGGTCTTAACTTACACTGGTTGTTGCCAGAAAAGAGGTTATTCTGTGTATTGTGTATGAACAGAACAGGGTTATAACCAGTCAACATGCTGGTGTTGACTGGTGCTAGATGAAAAGTCAAAACATAATCAAAGTCATCAGGACACAGTGTGCAGGAACAAGAAAGTAGATGAGATATTCCATGATGGTCATATTTCAATGGGTAAATGACCTGCTTGTGGCTTAGTCAGGAGATCACAAAACCTGTGTACCTGACATCATGGTAATCCAGTTCATCCAATATTTATCAATATATCCAAGCAAACGGAAGACGGCCCCCCAAGACATTTACGGAGACTATTGTGACATTTCCGTGGACCTTTAGGGGACATCCAGGGACCTCATTTGGTTACTGACATTGTCCTCCTTAGTGCCATGCTGACTACATCAAATACTTATTCTGGAGGCATGATAATATCTAAAAATGTATGCAAGTAAACAAACAAATAAATGAATAGTTCATAAATGTGCCCCCATTCCTACTACAGTCATGACAAAGGCATCTTTTGTCATAAATGTACAATTCTAACTTATACTTTGCACACTGCAGTGGTGACTTTAAAGAATCATTCAGATATTGGACATTTTGCAATTTTGGAGTATTTCCAGTCTGTCTTAAAATTAAGAGCAGTTTACCAAAATGTATAAAATCATTCAGTGAGGGGTATAAAATATTCCAACTGAGAGCAATAACATCAAACAAGAGGTCACATCACCTTTTCAGTACGTAATAGGAATGTCTTTAGACACAATCTCAAAATCTGGTCACTTTGGACTTCAACACTTGTCCTTGGCAACAGACAAAACATCTTCGCTTCCTTGGGTTCATGTTTGTTTTTTCTCTCTGGATCTATATCTCTACACTGGCAGGTTAAGAAATTGAATGTGTGCTCTGTATTTATAGTAAGTAAAGTAAATTACCATCACTTATATGAAGAAAATATGGAACATACTGTATGGAACACAGCAGCATACAATTTGAGGTAAACTCAACATACCTACTTGTGACGTATTTGGTCATAATTTCAAATTACACTAAATGATGAGTGAATGAAAAAAAACATCATTTCCTTAACTCACATTACATACATGTGTGAGTTTCTGAATAACTGATATTGAAAGGAGATGCACTCTCATGTGTTACCAAGCATATGATGCAAACTGCATGGTAACACATGCAAATTGAGATCTTTCACAGAATGCTCTATTTGTCCTCCATGTTGGACAACAGTAGTTTTGCAGTAGCTGCAGTTGTTGAGGGGGACGCTTGTCCTGCTGGACGGCTGCTAGGTGACAATGGTTATCCATTCAAATATGTGGCTGATTATGCTTTGCACTCTGCCCACAATACAATGGTGTTAATACATGCATATGTAAAAAGCCAATTACATTTTGTCATATGTTTGTCCTCTAATACCAAACCTGATGGTAAGGATGGTCAGGTGACACACAGGGAAAGAAATCTTGTTGATGGCTTCTGTTGTGATTTAGCACTATATAAATAAAGTTTAACTGAAGAAATAATCAATTGATTCTCTACTCTGCTGCCTCAGCTAACCTTCTACATTCTCCCTGAGGGCAGCTCACCCTGCCGGTATTACCTTACTGGACATTACAGAAAGGCTAATCTCCATCATTCCTCTAATAAACCTTCATACTAACTTCTTCTCTTCTCACAGGACTATTAGCTGATTTCTCACAGTGGACAAAACCACCGTTAGATACAAATCTTTTACATTTAAATTTGGAACTAGTAAAGTTTTCCCATGAACTACTTCCAGTAAAGCTGAATGTATATCTCACACTTTTTGTTGAGTTCTTCATCATCACAAACGAAATGAACAAACAAAAAAGATGTTTTACCAAGTAACACAACACAGCTGACAAAAACAAGGGGGACAAGAAGCACAAATGCAAAGTTTAGACTGACGAGCAGACAGTGGGTGAAACAGAAGGCCTGAAAGATGAGGACAAAACAACAAAAACAACACTACAAAAAACAATTACCATCATCATCATCATCATCATCATCATCATCATCATCACCATAATAAAAAAGATATATATACATGTATATATGTGTGTGTGTGTGTGTGTGTGTGTGTGTGTGTAGTGTACAAGGTGAGGATAACCCTCTGGTGATCCAGAGGTACATCAGTGAACATCGGAATTATCTTTTAGCTTTAAAAAAGATTCTGTTGGTTTACCCATGTTGACTAGACCGCGGTAGATCATAGAGGCACTGTATGGGATTTTATTTGTTAAAAATTCTTTAAAAGATCAGGCCTATGGGTAGTCCACATCAAAGCCACTGGCTCGGCAAACCTTCAGAGGTTGCACCCTCATGTCTGTATCTGTAATTGCTTTGTTTTGATGGAGACAGAGGGTGAAGCTGCTTTGGACTGCGTGTCCACTCGGCATCGCTCCGGGGCAAGACAGAAAATACACCAGTCGCACACTTATAGGTGAAAACTCACACATTCAAAAAACAGATACACACACACACACACACCTCCCTTATCCATCTTATCTGACCTGTCTCCTTTCCGCTCTCCCCCTGTGCTTTGAATGTAGCTTTGATAAGTGAGCACTAAGCAGGAGGCAAAGAGGAAATGGTGGAGGCTTAATGAGGAGAAGAGGGAGCAGATAAGGTGGAGGAGGCGGTGGGGAGAAGAACAGAGGATGAAGGAAGTTGTAGGAAACAGAAAGAGAGAGACAGAGGAGGGAGAAAGGGACTAAAAAAGTGTGTGTGTGTGTGAGTGTGTGTGTGATCTGTGTCCATGGTAGCTGCGGACACACACTGAGGAGGGAGATTGGAGAAGGACGGCAGAGAGCACACCCACTCCTCCTTCGAGCGAGGGATTGAAGCAGAGAGAAGGAGGGGGGTGATGAAGAAGAAGACAGATAACACTGAAGATGATACAAAAGTGAGACAGGTGTGTGTGTGTGTGTGTGTGTGTGTGTGTGTGTGTAAGAGTGTCTATCTGGTAGGATCAGTCTAACTCTCACCCGTGTTTTCCCCTTTTACACACACACACACGTGCTCACACAACGATCAATCGCCACTTAGTGGAACACAACCCTCTCGCTGTGTTTTTGAAGCCTGATTACCAGCTGGGCGGAGATATAAAACTGCTCTATTTGTCCATCCGTCTCTATTTATTTATCTTTTTCTCTCTATTGCATGCACACACACACACACACACACACACACACACACGCACACACATCTTCTCAAATAGGAAGGCTGAGGATGGATTTTGAGAGGTTTTAGAACTCAGCAGGACGTCCACTGGAAATAAAAGAATGAGCTGCTGAATGAGCTGTTGAAGACATTAGGAGCTTGTTTTCCGGGCTCCATAAGTCTTACTCCATACCAATTATCTAAGCGCCATTCGGTAGAAGCCTTTATGCAGAGTGGACTTCAATACAATGGAAGCGTCTTTCACCTGCAGTATCACCCTGAGTTGGATTTGGTGCGAATATGAGCCGAATAATGAGAAGAAGTGGCAAATTTCCAGTAGTGATTACTGTGTAAAAGTACTGTGTTAAAGTACTTTCTAAATTAAACTTCACCTCACTTGATTTTTTTTTTTTTTTTTTTTTTTACACGTGGAGTGTTTTTGCAGTCAGCGTTTGCAAGAAACAGCCAATTCACCTGAGGGTCCGGAGTGGAGCTAGCACCACAAATCAACACTGCATCTACTTTCAGCTAGATTGCTGGGAGCGTGACTCTTCTCTAATAATAGCAGCATTATCTTTGAGTTGATTTGTCTTGGGTTGTTCTACATTTCTGATTTTTCAGTTGTTGTTTTTTTTTTTGTTTTTTTTTACAGCTTTGCCAACATTGATGAACAACTAACTTTCACTGGGCGGTGTTGCAATCAGACAAAAACTTCACCTGTAACAATCCTCCACAGGCACTCGTTAAGTCACTAATGGTTAGCATGGCAACCTCACTATTTGAACTTGCTCATTCAGGCATCATGCACCATCTCTTTCAATGCTAGCCAATGAACAACCACTAATCCAACTTTCACGAGACCTGCTGTGATTACTTGCTCACCTACATAACACACTACTAACTTCTTAACCAGAAGCCTTGTGACACTTGTGTTGTGGTACTTGTTCTTGATGGTCTGAGCTACAGTGGCTTGCAATGTGCCTTGCTTTGGACAAAAGCATCTACTAAATTTAAAAACTTCAACAAATTCCAGGACAATTTCCATATTTATTATTTTATTTTATTATTATTATTATTATTATTATTATTATTATTATTATTATAAATTGTATCACGCTTAATGTGAATATTCAGGCACGTCGAAATTAGTCTCCATATTATTCACAATTTGGTGTCATTTATTAGCGTTACTGTTGATGCATAAGGGCTTTTAGACAGCCTGGGCCTTTTCTCCACTGATGAGTTAACCATTGACAAACAAATTCTCCATAACCCCAGTCAACTTTTCCCTTTACACTGTAGGGAAGGTATAATAGAAATTATATTAAGAAAGATATTTTATCAACATATCAATATCTAATTTTTTTTTTTGTCCATGGGGCAGTATGCACATCTATAACACAAGTAATGAAACTACTAACCTCTATATGATTCCACTTCTAAATGTAAAAGATTCTGAGACATGCTGTGTTAGATCAGACAGCTAACAGGAGCATTGTTCATTATGATAGCCAAATACAGAATGTTATTAGACATTAAAATTAAGCATTTGCATTTTGGGTACTTGATTCAGGCTGCATCAGATGATCCTACAAAATCAATAAATCAGAATAAAAGAAAAAATAAAAGAACAGAATACTGAAATCACTCATTCTTAGTTAAAATGCTAAAAATAATTGTCAAATCAATTTCTATTCAGTTTTGTGACCGATTGATCGACCACCTGCTAAAATGATCTGAATGATCCTAAGTGTGAGTAATCAGGACCTCAACTAGCAGTGTGCTTTTACTTTGACCTTGCAGTGATTCTGTTATGAAAAGACTCAATGGCTTGTAATGATTCAATTTTGAAAGATGGAAGACTTGTTTTCTAGAGCGGTGACATTCAACAGTAAAAACAAAATGGATTCATCATAGTTAACTGTGTGCGGGAACAGGCAAGGTTAGGAATTGACTACATTTTTTTTCTTTTTAGTTTGCAGTGTTGGCACACAGGAGATAAACACAGTAGCTAACAGATGTAAAGTAGAGATATAACTATGTGGAAACACAGAGGTAGTAACAATGGACAACATACAGCTTGAGTCAAATTCAATTCACAGTCCATAACCATTGCATAGAAATGAAGGAAATAGCATACATTTAATTTGAAAGAACCTTACTGACTGTTATGGGAGCAGTAAAAAAAAAAAAAAAAAAAAAAAACTAGGTTTCCTATTGACTAATCTGCTCATTATTTTCTTAATTGATCATTTAAATGTCAGAATATAGTGAAAGGTACACTCACTGGCAGTGTGTGACAGCAGCTGGCAGCATCACAGTTCAAATGTTCAGTCAGCTAATTATCTTAACAGCAGCATGTTTACATTAGAAGCAGACTGGATGAAACAAGCGTGGCTCTGTCCAATGTTTTAAAAATCCACCTACTGTACCAGCTCACCAATTAGCCCTCTTGTTGTCTTCCTGTTGATCATGCAACTTTTGTCCTCCTGGGTCAAAAGTGACCCAGTTTAGTTCTGTGTTGGACCTTTTTTGCCAACTTCATTCCAACTTATTACCACAGGTTTAACACATATTTTTGATATGATCAGTAGGTCTCATTTAAATAAAATCATACCTAATTTTTTAGTCAATGCCTGTTACCCTCTCAAGTCTAAATTGACCTGAGGACAACAGGAGGGTTAACAGGTTATATCTTATTTCTCTAAAAACAAGTTGTGGTTTTACTGGAGTCTCAAAGTCTCCACCAGCTTCCTGGTAAATTCAAAATGTCAACCTTTTTAATTACGGACAATACATTTTTAATCATTTCACCAGCTTTGTGCAATGATGTTGCTTTACAACAAGCAGAAATAATGCTATTTCAAAAGTTATGTTTTCATGTCATGTTAATTTTCTACCTTTACTCCATCATTATAGATAGATAGATAGATAGATAGATAGATAGATAGATAGACAGAAGAATGACATTACAGAAAAATACAAAAAAATGGAGAAGGAAAGATACAGAGGGAGGGAGTAACGGAGAGGAGGCGTAGGATGAACATGTTTGTATGTGTGTGTATCTTCTATTCAGTACCGTTGGCCTTGTGTTTCTCTTATGTTAGCTGAAGGTTGTGCCTTGGGCTACAATGAAAAGACTGCATCGGCAAGCAGTGAGCACCCTCTTCCTGTGTGTGTACAGGTACGTGTCTTTTGTGTGTGCAGAAAGTACACTCACGGACACACACACACACACAGAGACAAGGCTTGCGGTAGCCTTGGGCACCCAGGACCCACTCACATTGAAGACACACACTCCTTTTGTTCCATCCAAACCGCTCTATAGAAAAGTAATAAAGACAGGAGAGCTCTGAAAGCCAATTCAACCATCTCTCCTGCTTATTTTTTTCTCCCTTTTGTCTATCATTCTGTTCCTCTCTGCTCATCACCTTGATCGTCTGCCTCATCCTCTGTCTCAGCCTTTATGTCTCTCTGTTTCTGCTTTTCATGACGATTTTGTCAGCGTCTGCTTGTCTAACGTTAATGTGCGTTTTCTCTTCCCTACTTCTCTTTTTTTTTCATTGTATGTCCTCTTACCTCTGTTAGTCTTTAACACAATCTTTTACCATAGGTTGACACAATGAGGGGGACAACATGCAGGTAGGTTTTGGTAACAGATGTGTTCTTGTCTGACTTTGTTAAATGCAGTCTTATTATCAAATATCACTGATTTATAGAGACAAACTTTCACAGAAGGAATTTTATATATGTTAACTCATAACATTACTTTTTAAGGGTGCGAAGGGGTCTTGCTTTTTATTATCTTCTTGTGTGTTCATCTTATTCTTTTGTTTATTTTTCTCCTCTATCTGCTGTTTTTCTCTTTTTTCCCGTTTATTTCTTCCCCGTGTCTGTCACTGTCTCCTCTCTCCAGCTCATGCTGAGTTTGCCTCCAGCCCTCCGTGCCTGTCCCTCCCTCTCAGTCTGTTTTCCTCTCCTATCTCCTTCGATCTGTTTATTCGCCGCTTGTTTTTCTGGCCTCGACAGCTCTCTCCCTCCCCATCCCAAACCCCTAACATCACCACCTCTCCTCCTCATCCTCTTCTATCCCTCCGCTTTCTCACCGCCTTCTCTTCATCCATGCTTTTTGTCCCTCTCTTCTGCTTTACCTCCGCTTTGTCTCAATCATTCACCCTCTCTGTTGTTTTCTTTTTATATACTGTATCTCAGTGCCACCCTCTCCACCCTTACCTGGACAGCAGTGTATCCATCCATTCGCATTTTGGTATTTTTTTCTTACTCCCACTAACCAAATTGCCATGTTCCAAGTTCTTTTGTGTGTTATTATGTCAAGAGCCCAATGATGAGAAAGCACATCTGTGTTATTAGTACAGCACCCTATAGAATGGTATCACTCAGATGGGTTTCTGAGCAATGTCATTGAGTTGTACACAAATGCAGGACAATAGAAAACAATCAATAATCATTTCCACATGCTGAAGAGATTAGTGTAATATTAGTATTAACATGAAGTGATTTCGTCAGAGCCCGTGATTCAATAAGGTAGGAGTTGTCAAGAGATTTCACCAAAAGCCAAAAATGCCAACTTCATGGTGGCATTATAAGTACAGTCAGGGGATTGCCAGAGTCAATAGGATTCATCCTTTGGGGACTATGAATGGTGTACAAATATCATCCATCTAATAGTTATTGAGATATTTCACTCAATAACATTTTTGACCAGTTGGTGATGCTAGATGCAAGGTTGGGGGATCATCTACAAATATGTAGGATTCATCTTCTAGGCACCATGAATATCTGCACCAACTTATGGCAATCCATCCAATACTTACAGAAATATTTTACCAAAAAATGTAGACCTCATGGTGATGCTAAGAGAAAATTCAGTGTGGACCGTTCAAACTGAACAAACAACTGCCAAAGTCACTAGGATTCATCATTTGGGGACCATGAATTGTGTACCAAATGTCATGGCAATCAATCAAATGATTATTGAGATATTTTACTCAATAATTTAACATTTTGACCTGTTGGTGGTGCTGGATGAAAGGTGCTGGATGAAAGGTTCCTTTCCTACAAATATGTATTCATCTATTCATCTTCTGGGCACCATGAATATCTGCACCAACTTTTATGACAATCCATCCAATACTTGTTGCGAGATTTCACTAAAAAATGTAAACCTCATGGACCGTCCAACAAACTGAACAAACATCCGGCCGAAATTACCATTCAGAGGCATGCTGATGGATCAACATCTTTGACAGATGCACAGTGTGAGTGAAGTTTTGCCTGCACATATTGTGGCATCTAATGTGAGAGTTTCAACATAACACATGCCATAATGCTTGGTATATTTTGATGGTGAACAGCAGATGAGTTCATACAGTTTGTAGTATCCAGAATGAGGGGGCGTCCATGCTTAAATTGTGTAGCAGGCAAAAAGCAATAATGTTGTGTAGCGTTGATAAGTATTATTATAAATATATTGGTGGTATTTCTAATAAATGGAATTCCATTTCATGTAGCCATAGCTGTCTATCAACATGAGCGGGTACTCGTCCTTCCATTTTTAAAACTTTTTATACATTTTTCATAAATGGGAGGACAAGTGCCACATACACATTTGCCCTTGACAAGTAGCTTTAGAAGTTTTCAGCAAAGCCCTAAATACTGAAAATGTCCATGTACAACTGTCCTGACACTGTGACAAGTTTTCTATATGGCTGAATTCTCAATTCAAGCCTTTTACCTACCTGCTTATCATGTGAGCGTGTGTGTTTGGGAGTGGGGGGTCGATCCCTTTGGGTGACAGGTAGGGTACACCACGCTTACTTTGTTGTGTCATAGCTCAATAGCAAGAAATAACCTTTTTAATTTTTTTTTATGTCCCCAGCTTAGCTCATTCATTTTGACACTTTCCTCTCTCTGCACACCAATGTAATCTCAAAAGATCTCTAACTACAATGTGTATTTGACTAGGAAGGAACACATTACTTGATGTACGTCAATAAAAATACACCACGCTAAGCATTCTTAGGACTTTGACATGTGCTTGGATTGCACTGTCATCTCTTTTTTAATTTCCAGCACTGCTTCACTGTTCTGAGACTTAAAGTACATGTATGTGCTGAGGTTAGCAGCAGGTATTATGGAGAGCCATACCATAAAAGCAAAGGTCCACCTTCAATACACTAAGGACAACACTTGTTCAATTTAAATTGTTGTGGGAATTGCTTGTGACATGTTTTTCACACAATGTGTAACACAGAACACACAAAGAAATGAAGGTATCAACAGTGATAGTGAGAATTTGAAGGAATAATCAGTAGTGTTTTAATATATTATTGCAAAACATGACTTTGGGTTGTACATGCTGTTCATTAGCGTCAGTCAATCCACTTTAACCTCTATTGGTTGCTGAGATTTCAAGCTTTCCAGGTAAGTAGTCAAGGCCTGTACAGTCACTGTTTCAGTCATACCTGTAATGTTACAATGTTGGATCTTCATAAAGCCTTCTAAGTAATAGTGTTACATGCTATTTGTTATGTCAAACTCTGTCAATATACTGTGAGATAGATGTAAATAGTGGTTATCATTTGATGTATTTCTTGTCTATATTATATTTTTGACAAATGTTCTCAAACTAAGTTGTCAGTGTTAGTCTGTCCCAATTAACTACTACACCAGTGGTCTCCAACCCTGCGTCTGGAGAGAAACATGTTTTAGATATCTCACACACCTGATACTTATTATTAACTCGTTTTCAAGTCCTTGACAAGCTTCAGCTGCTTGATAACGAGTTAATAATTAGAATCAGGTGTGTTAGATACCTAAAACATGCAGGACAGTAGCCCTCCAGGAGCAGGGTTGGAGACCACTGTACTATACCTATGCGGGTTCTATTTTAAACTTAGCTCCTTTCTGTGTAAATTACGATAATTGATTATATATATGTTATTTAGCCTCAGTTTAACAGTTTATGTTGTTGTAGTTTTGTCTGAGGCAGTGGTAAGACAAGTCATAGTGTAGATTTATGTCTATAACATATTGATCTCACAACTCTTTAAAAGACAGTGCTGTTTCTTTTTAAAGTCAGGGTGATTGGAACGTCACTTTGCCATCCAGTGATGCTTTGGGCCACACCTGTGTGCGGTCACTTTGGTATCATGGTTGGGAAGAAATCTTACACCTAAGCTGTGTTCGAAACCGCATACTACATACTTCTATACTACATACTACACACTAAACGACCAGATAGTAAGCAGACCGTTTACACTGTAGTAAACTACACGATAACCCACAATGCATTTCGTCGCTACCCGAGCTCAAATCAATCAATCAATCAAATCAATCAATTTGTCCAAATATCACCTGTTTAAAGTTTTGTTCCTGCGAATTCGGAGCCACTCAAGTTAGCCGTAGCGAGTAACGCACTTCCGGTCATTTTCATAAAATAAAACACCTGTTACCTTTTATTATTAAGAAAACCATAATGATAGAATTGGTGCTTTTATTTTGAAAACAGGAAGCGAACATACCCTCGCTGTAGCTAACTTGAAACCACCGAGGTGGTGATCTTTGACGTTTGTATTTTGGGTTTTTTTTCAGAAGTTACGTTGCATCTTGGGTAATGTGAGTGTGAGTAGTCGGTTCTTGATGCATACTCCGCATTTCTGGCAAATCTAGTAAATCATCCGGGAACTTCTCACATACTCTAAATCACATATGACACAGTTGAAATACACTACATACTTCAAATGACGTCAGAGTTAGTACTAGTATGCGGTTTCGAACAGACCCCTAGACTAGTTGAACTCTTGACCCTTGTTTCTATCTGACGGTTGTTCACTAATGTTTAAGGTTAGCTTTTGGAGTCAGTGTATTGGTACTTAAGAACTGGCTGAATGCCAAATCGCCAGATGGTGGGTTCTTTTTCTCTCAGAGGTATGATGCATTATACTTCTGATTATATTATTTATTACAAAATTTCAAAATCTGAAAATGCTCTCTTTGTGTATTTATTGAGTGATCAAGTAATTCTCCACTACAATACCATAGACCATAGACATCATGCATATCCTGTGCTTTGTATGGCTGATAGCATTGATCAGCACACCATTGAACAGAGTTGAAAATCAATCAAATGACGTCAGCAGGCGCCTGGAAGGAAAACTAACACCACGTCAACAAAATCAACATGGAGAAAGCGGCACATATGTTTCAGCACTCGGCAGTGTCTGCATTGGTGCACTCAAGAGGGGCTTTGACAGAACCCACACCCCAATATACAATCATGTCCTTAAGTCTAAAGAAAAACAATTTAATCCTGAAAAGATGTCTCAGAGTGCAGCTCCAGTGAAATGAGTGAGTTTTTATATGGCCGAAAATGTAAGCAAATGTCTTGTCGGTAACATGAGACTGTGGACTAAAATATTTGTCTGAAATGCATCCTCTGTAAGTATTAGCTAAAATAATGCTTATTAAATGCCACAATGTGTTTTGTCCACCAGTCTACAATGTAAGCATTTCACTCGTGTATGGCAGTGTAAATTGCAGTGTTGTGAAAAATTTGCTAAACTCCAACTCTGATGTTTCTCATCGATAAACAGTAGCAGTATGCAAAACATTCAGCAAGCAGCTTTTTTATATATATACTATTTTTTATATTATTTTAGTTGACTAAGACCTGGGTGGGAATCAAGGACACTGCACTTGATTGGTTTTATTCATACCTTTCAGAAAGAACCTTTTCGGTTACCATCGGTAACTACACCTCGCCTACATGTGGTGTACCGCAAGGTTCAATTTTAGGTCCAATTGTATTCTCCATTTACATGCTTCCACTAGGCCAGCTAAAGGGCCCTTGGCTTTGGAATGACCTGCTTGTGGAAATAAAGCTTACAGAATTAAATCATTGTTATAATTTTTATTATTATTTTTATTATTATTCACAGTATTGAAAATTATACCTTTGAGATTTCTAAATACCCCAGTATACAGTAATATCATAATACCACCCAAGCCTACTTGATGAGACAGATTTGCCTCATCATATCATATTGCTTAAGAAGAAAAAACTAAGCAAAAAACAACAGTGTGTGACTTAATATCACAAGTATGTTTTTCTTCAAAGTTACTTGTTCATGCTTATGAAGGTTTGCTTCAGTTCTGAAAATAGACATCACAATGATGGCGAAAGTGATTAACTTCCTTCCTGCATTTCAGGTTATCCAACTGTGCACCGAAAAGCCATTTCTTGATGAAAATATCAAGAACTGATTTTTGGATGGAAGCTAATGGCAAATCCAGCTTCTGTTAGAGAAGTTTCCAAGATGTGAAAGCATGGGTTGTGACGCACGCTGACATCCTCCCACAACTTAACCATGTCAATGCCAAGTAGAGCCCGACTGATCTGGGATTTTTGAGACCGATACTGATTTTTTTATTTTATTTTATTAGTGGAAAAATTCACAGATAACTGATTTGGTGGTCAATATAATGAATTTTTGAACTGTAATGAAAATAGACCTTCTCTATGTGGATTGTTCACTGATTTTGCGCTGATATGAGGCTTCTTTATTAAACAAGTAACTAATGAAGTATATCTAACATTTTTAAGCATTTCGAGAAATTAACACTAACAAAATAGAGAATAAATAAAAAAATAAAATAGCAAAAAAAAAATCTGTACTGTACTATATAAATAAAGCTGCCTTGCCTTACTGTACAGTATCAGTCATTATTTCAACTGATTGAACTCCAATCAGAAATGTTTTTGTTTCTTGTTAATCAATAACAGAGATGTTCACAAGTCATTTTTTGCAAGTCCAAGTCAAGTCTCAAGTCTTTGAGCGAGAGTCCGAGTCAAGTCTCAAGTCTTTGAGGGTCAAGTCCAAGTCAAGTCTCAAGTCTCTGGTTAAGAGTCCAAGTCAAGTTTCAAGTCTCTCGCAAACACTAAATCAAATTCAAATTCTATAAGCTCTGTAAAATGTAGAATCTACAGCAATGTGATGTGGAAAAAATACAAAGGATTGTTTCAATTTCATAACTGTATTTTTCTTTAACAAAAGTTTTTTTTAACAATGCTGTAAAATACAATAAAAAAATAACCGTTATAGTTATTACAGTATGACTCCTCTCTCTCTCTCTCTCTCTCTCTCTCTCTCTCTCTCTCTATCCCTCTCTCTCTCTCTCTCTCTCTCTCTCTCTCTCTCTCTCTCTCTCTCTCTCTCTCTCTCTCTCTCTCTCTCCCTCTCTCTCTCTCGATATGTGACAAATATCCTTATTGATATCTAGAATAGGCTGCTTGGGTATGACTCTTATAAAGCATTAAATGTGTAGGTGCTCCACTAATGTTTTACACATAAAACGCCACTGGGTGACTGTACTGTAACTTAACTTAAGACAATGTCACAGAATAATCTTCTGGCACACCGTTATGAAATGTTAACTCAGCCTGTCACATCATATGGCCAGCAGCAAGAATGTAGCGTTAATATTCGTTTGAGAGCTAATTGCTAATGTTAACGTCTTTCACATTAGCAAATGACTGACCGGTCTGGGTGCGTTTTCAGATGCCGGATGAAGTTTGAAGTGGTTGAACCAAAATCTTGAATCTTCTTGTTGCACACTTTGCACACTACTGTCCATTTGTTGGCTGACTGCGTGAAGGCATTGTAGCCACATTTAACGATCCAAGGGACTCCTGTTGGGCTTCTTTCACTCGCCATTGTCTTGAAATCAGAGAGTTTCTAATACATTATACAGTAGTAGACGGGCTCTGCTCGAAATGCGCGCGTACACACACGGCGCATGCGTGATGTTGGTGTTTACTGTCATCCTCAGTCACAGCCAGAGATCACTTCCCAAATACAAACAGAGAAGACGAATGACAGATAATAAATAATGAGAATATAAATGATAACATGAAAATAATGGTAATTTGCGAGTCTCCAGCCTCGAGTCCGAGTCAAGTCTGAAGTCTTTTGAGGTCGAGTCCGAGTCGAGTCTGAAGTCAATGTGTAGTGCGACTTAAGTGCGACTCGAGTACGAGTCGCAAGTCCGAGTCACCAGCTCTGATCAATAAACAGTATGAAGTGAAGAGATGACAAACAGCAATAACGTTATTCTGTTACACATGTTCAGGGGAAACTTTCAACAGTGGAAAAACAGACATTGAAATTTTAATTTTTGTAAATGCAAAGTACCTAAGTTCCATTTGAAGGCTTCAAAAGTCTATAGCAGTGAGAGTGGTTCCAGCTGTGGTCCATTAATGACCATAGAAAATCAAACACCTGTAGGCAGGGCTCAATGCCAACTTTTTTCCAAGAAGTACATAGGCTCCTAAATTAGAAGCACACAAAAAAAATTAGGAGAACAGTGAAAACTGTTCGATTCAGTAATGGGCCAACTTCTCCTCAGTTTACTACCAGCTGCCACTTCTGCTGTGCTACACTGTGTGTGGGTGTGCTTGGGTCTTTGTCAAACAGACCCAAATTTAAATACACTGAGGGCAGCCCGATGCAAGACGTGTATTCTGACAGAACACCATTTTCTCTAAGGGTAGTATCAATGACAGAACAGGAACTAAACTATCATTCACATTTTTGTATTGGACCACAGTCAACAAGTTAAGTCATTAATCAGGAACAGTCCTCACTGTTCTTTTTAAAACTAGAGGTGTAAAGATTAGTCAATACATCTATTAGACAATCAACAGTAATTGAATCGAGCTACTTTGGCTCACCACTACCAAAGCGTCACTTGCCTCCTCCAACTTATGGAGACACTGAACAGAGTGGTGACAGTCAGATGTACGTCGACTGTCAGGGACAATAAAGAAAAAAAATGCAAGTAAAGTAAGCAGCCATGAGCAGCTGCTATGAGACTGTGTCTGAAAGCACAAAGAGTCCGCTGCAGCTTTGACTGTCACTAGAAGCACATTCATGGCTGTTAGTTAAAGTTTCTGTGGTACCTGTGTTGTAGCTGAGCTAACATTAGCTACACAGAGAGGCTGTCCGGTGTGTGAGTGTGTGTGTCTGAGAGGGAGTGTAAGTATGTTAATGTTCTGTCATCAGACCTGAATACACTCACCAGCCACTTTATTGGGTTCACCTTGCTAGTACCGGGTTGGACCTCCTTTTACCTTCATAACTGCCTTAATTCTTTGTGGTATAGATTCAACACGGTCCTGGAAACATTCCTCACAGATTTTGATCCATATTGACATGATAGCATCACGCAGTTGCTGCACATTTGTCAGCTGCATATCCATGAGGCGAATCTCCCGTTCTACCACCTTCCCAAAGGTGCTCTATTAGATTGAGATCTGGTGACTGTGGAGGTCGTTGAGTACAGTAAACTCACTGTCATGTTCAAGAAACCAGTTTGAGATGATTTGCACCAACAACCACGTGAAGTCACTTAAATCACCTTTTTCTTTTTCTGATGCTCGGTCTGAACTTCAGCAAGTCGTCTTAACCATGTCTACATGCCTAAATGTACTGAGTTGCTGCCATGTGATTATCAATGCTACTAACAGCTCTGTGTGTCAGGCACAAACTCAGGCTACAGTTAGCAGTGTGTTGATATTTATATTTTATAGCCGATTAGCAGTGGAAGGAAAAAGATTGTGTTGTAATCTTTACATGCACACTGTGCTTGTAAATTATTTTTCTGGTTTGCAAACATCTATTTTTTAAGGGGCAAATGCGAGTGAAATACTCCCAGTGTAGAGCCCTGGTAGGTGCCAACCCTTGATAACCAGAGTATATAACACCCTCCTCCCAGCAGGCCAAGGAATCATCACAGCATTATTAATGATGGAATAAACCTTGGCCTTGACAAATACATTAAAACCTCACTGCAGCCCAACAAACACACACTTGCGCCTCTCCTCTTGTGCCTTCTTTCTGTCTTTGTCAGTGTTAAGTGCTCCCTGTGACCCCGGCTAATAGCGTTCCAGGTCTCCCATGTTTCCACTGGGGAAACACACAAACACTCCGACACACACTCACTAAACACTGTGTTATACATTTCTACCATGTTGTCAGGTAGCACTGGGGATAGGTTGTGAACTGAGGGGGTTACAGTGATGAGTGTGTTTCATTTAAAGTCTTATTGATCAGCACAGCTAATTATAGCCATTTATTAACCTGTTTGTTTGTCCGGTTCAGTCTGTATGGGGAGTCTGAGGTGCAGGACTATTTTGATGTAGTATTTGTGTGCTAATTGTGGGCTAATACTTAATCAGTGCTGTATTTTACTCACTGTTTATCTCTATTTCTATCACTCGGTTCATGCACAATCACAAGTGTCAAACTGTGACTGGCCATAGGCATTAAAGTCCAACTCATTTCACTAGAAAGAATTTAGTCCTAGTTTACTCATGAAAAAATATCAAAATTGTTTAAGAGATATTCATGAGCGCTTTCATTTATATGAATCACATTTAATGATCATCGTTCGATTTTTAATCTCATTTTATCGTCTGAGGAGATGCTTTCTTTTGAGGCTGATACTATTTGTTATTAAAACATGTGATAATGATATATCAGCCCATATTTATTTTGGTTAAAGATTTCCTCCAGAGTTATTTTAAGATGTATATTAAATATTCTACTTAATAATAATGTTTGTCTAATATTATATTTCCATAAAAAGTTAAAATTTTAAATTAAAAATGTCAATCAACTTTATTAATATAGAACCTTTCACACAGGCTAGTGTAGTTCAAAGTGGATGGTTGTGAAAATAGCCTTCTAGTGTCACTCTGCACAGTGAAGCTCAAACATCCAAATGAAGTAAGCAATAAGCAAACCACATTTTTGACAAGTTGTGACCATGGTAGTACTTAGTATGACATTTCACAGCTGCAAAATCAACTTGTTATTGCTCTCTGGATGACACAATATGTCAAGTTAACACTGTTTCTACATTGCCTACATAACATATTACAGGCATTTCTATTCTGAGTTTCTTGTTACTTAATGACTCTCATATACTTAGTGACATCAACAGTAAATTCAGCACAGACTGACAGCATTATGTAGTTTAATATTTTTTTCTCTAACGTACCCGATAAAAAACTTACAACTGTCAAACCCAAGATACACATTTCCTTTTGTTTTATAAGGTGGTTTAATATAGGTTACTTGTGCATTTGTACAACAGATTATAAAGGATCTGGTGTTGCACTCATGAACAGCTGTTAATGACTGGAAAAACAACTGAGCTTTGTAGGTAGGGGTTAAGAATACGGACATCATATAGAGGTGGGCGATATTGCTAAATTTGGTTTTGACCCGATACAGCAGTGGTTCTCAACCTTTTTTCAGTGATGTTCTCCCTGTGAAATATTTTCTCAGCCAAGTACGCTCTAACCAGCGCAAAAAAGACTTAAAACACAGTCATCAGTGTCTGATTTATTAAACTTTGTAACTGTGCAAAACACAATACAATGCATCTCTCCTTGTTTTATACAAGGTAAATGTATTACTGTGCACTGTCCCTGTCTTAATATCGGCACCGACCCGTTTTTAGGTTTTAAATGCAAAGTGCAAAAGTACTACATAAATTTGTTAATTGCATCAAGACTTTTTGACTTTGTCAGGAACTTCTATTTAAACAAAATAAAATTTTAAAAATCTGTTTTGCTAAATTATAAAATGCTGTGGTGAAAATTATAACCTTTGTGTTGTTAGGGTCAGTTTCGACCCAGTTATAATATAAGATCATAAAACAACAATAAATGCCAAAACTGAAATCATAAACACACTATCAGCCAACAGCTCATAGCCAGCTCTTCCTCCAACCACTTGAGCTTCAGTTTGGGGCTTCTCTCTTTGCCTGTTTGACCAAACAAACAAAGACGGACATGTCCAGGTATGTAGAGCCAATTCAGTTTAGAGTTGGTGACTGCCACCTACACTTGCCTGCGAATGACCAGGAGATGGCCAATGATTGTGTTTTACAACATCCTCGATGTGTCTGCAAAAAGAATCTCTGCAAAGAACACACTAAAAGTGTCTCTTTTTGCCACACATGCATCTAAAAATACATAAATACACATGCATGGTCTTGCACACAGAGTTTTTATGGTACTAGTACTTGATTTCTATTGGTTTGATTTGCTTGATTGGTTGTTGTGTTTGACCTTGCAAATCTACATTTTGTATTATTACTAGTTCTGCTTTTCATTTTGTATTTGTATTTAGGTTCTATTTTTGAAAAAAAAAAGACTTGTTTTTGCTTTTTTCTTGAAGTAATTGTATATGGGTCAAATTGACCCGTAACACCATAGATGTTATTATAGTTAATAAAATTAAAGATTTTTCTTTTTTGAACATTTAAGAGATGTGTTCTAATACCCCTCTGTAATAGTCAGGTAACATAACAACCTTTTATTTATTTATATAATTCTCTTGAGGTTAATTTAACTATTATTTTATATTGCTGTCAAGACAAAGGCCAAGGGGCCCACTAAAAAATATTAAAACCAATCTTTCCATAGTTAAGGAGCCTAACAGGGTAATGATAAATAATTGTTTTTAGGTTATTTTATGGCTGATTTAAGACACGGGTCAAAACCGACCCATTAACATAAGAGATGGCACCAGAAAGTTAACACAAGAGGAAGGTTAAATTAATGGTTCTTAACCTTTTTACCCCCACAAAATGTATGTTCATTATTTGAGTGCACATGACACAACAACAGCAATGTAGAAGCAAAGATTGCCTGCACTAAGATGTGTTTATTACACAGGCAGTTCTACTCTTTGATGAAATGGGTACTACGTAGAAGACAGAAACTGAAACTGGTATTGATCCCACTGATGCTACAAATGAAACAAAACACAGTATATGTAGTATCTATATATGTAGACAATATAACATTGTGCCCCACAGCTGGACAAAAAGGTTATCAGTGTATCTCTACAGGCTGATTTCAGTCCACTCTTCCTTCTACATTTTTTTCAATTAACATGACAAACTTTAACTAAATAGCTCCATGCAACGGTTTCAGTATCCTGCATGTTAACTGAGAATGGCAGCAGCTATTTAAAAAGGAACAAGAGTCAGATTTGGCACCAGTGAATCTGATGACCGATGTTATTTCTAATGTTTTGCATAGGGACATTTTCTTACATTGCTGTGGACTAAAATGGACCCATTGCTCAAAAGCAACATACAATACTTAATCATATTCTTCATATGACCTAGAGAGAGTGAAATGGCAGTCATTAATCATTTCCGACATTCAAAGTGCTGCAACTAATGTTCATTACTTTTTTCCTCTCATTTTTCTATTTGCTACGTTTGAGCCATTGAGCACAGTCATTTAGAGGAATGAATACAGTGTGTCTTTAAAAATTTGGCACCCATTTTGTCTGGTTCAAGGTAACGCTGATGGGTTGCCATGGTTTTGGTGGGGAGCACAGCCAATTCTCATTGTGCTTCCCTCTGCTTTACCTCAGATTTCTCTTTCTCTCCACTCTATTTGCTCTTTCTCTCCTCTCTGTCAAGGCAGAGAGAGCCAAAAGTCTCCAGAAACTGCAAAGAGACTGTGTACAGAGTTGTTCAGTACAAAAGACTGTGTCACAATGAGCATTATGCATACTTAAATAGACAAAAAAAATTAAAATATGTTTGTGCATATCTGTTAGAATCATAGTGGATGAAGATGTCCTGTGCCAATGCAGAATGTAGTGTGACATTCATATTGCAAAATGTAACCTTTGCGAGCAGATCTTAGACTGCACATCATGTGTAATGTAATTTGCACCAGATGTGAACAGATGATAGGAAACAAGAATAATTTGATTTTAAAGGGTTGATCCCATGTGAAGGCAATGGACTTACAGGGCAGCTTCCAGTACCAGGGGTTACTGTCATCTACCTCCATAGATATACATACATATATATTTATATATATATATATATATATATATATATATTAAAATGTAAAAATTGAATTTAAAAAATGAAATATTGATATCATGTTAATAATACACAAATGATGATATTGTATAAATAATGCAGCACCTCTTCAATAATTTCCTCACTTTGTCTCCCCCTTACCCTATAACCCACACACACAAACACCTGGACGCACGCACATACACAAACCTTGTGGATCTTTTGTTTATCAGTTAATCTGGTTGCCGTTTCACTATCCATACAGTGTATTTGTTCTTTTTTATATATCTTTGTACAGTTATGATTATAGACACTCTCTCCGCCTCTGTGCATTCATTCATTATGTAATTTATTGGCCAGAAAAGAGACAAAACACAATAAGCAAACTTAATGATGATGAACTGATAGCGTTTCTTTAGGCAACAATAATTATGTAGTGAAAATCTGATATTGTGACAGCCCTACCACAGAGTTCAAAGACTCAAATATTGAGTGGAATGTAAATAGAATGTTATTATTGAGTGAAATATGTAGATATGTAGATTTAACAGGTGGAAATATAAGGTTTTGCTCCAAGTAAGTCTAAACATGATTCAGATGTAAATACTGTTACACTTCTGATATGCTGACGATCTGCAAATATGCATAATAAATATGTTTAGGTCTTAATCTTGATTTTATCAGTGTTCTTTAGAATTACAATTATTGGCTTAAGGATCCAAGTAAATACAAATCAGAGTACACATTCAAAGGTTTGTCTAAGCATTTACATATCTGACTCATTTACAGTTTTAGATACTGACTGAAGCTTCTTTAGTTTAGCCATTAGGTTCGTAGTCACCTCCCTGAATATGGCCAACCTTCTTGAAAGAGTCGTAAAAGTTCCTAATCTATCTTTACAATGATATTGATGCTTCCAGAACTTCAGAAATAGTGTATATCCTTCGCTGGATCTGCATTCATAACACAGCTTTTTGTTTGAGGAGTACTGTGGACTTGGCAACTTTGATGTTGCTGTGACATATGCTATCACATATACTATATACTATACTACATACAGTAGTATCTGTATATTCAACAATGATTAAAAAATAGCTGAAAATGAATGAATGTGAATGGATGAATGTGACTTATAGTGTAAAAGTGCTTTAAGTGGTTGATGGAAAAAGCGATGAAATTGGTCCAAAGTGGTTGCCATACCTAGAGCCAGACCACTAGCCAGCATAATAAGACATGTAAAGAAGTGTGGTACAAGCTACTTTTTTAAGAGTCTCCATTACATGATGTTGGTAGAAAAGGGTTAGCCAAACAGACTTTTTTGGCAAGACAGTAAAACATAGTCTATTTTAATCAGGTCTGATGTGGGGCTGGCATTTTACGTGTTACATTCAGTGGTTGGCTGGGGCAGTTCTCTCTGTCCTTTGGTTTATGAAATTGGCAGAATATTGTGTTTTTGGCAGAAGAAAAGAGGGGTAGATGACAAGGAAATTGATCTTGCTGCCAGGTATGTAGAAGAGGGGGGAGACAAGGATTTTTGGCAAGTCTGTAAAGATGGAGGTAGAAGAAGATGATTCTGCAGTGGGGTCTCCCTCTGGGATGGCCACTTGATGGATGGAGCTTGTTTCTTCTCCAGAGGAGATTAATGAAGAGGGGTCAAACTATGAGGCCTTTACACAAACACATGCTCAGATACATATGCACACTCTGAGAACATAGTGAGGTTGGACATACAAATACAAACATGGATAACACTTGAGTAAACACACAAGAGTATGTACAAAAATAAATAAAAGAAAGTTCACTATTATATTTTGTTCTTGGGGTCATGCATGAAAGCATGAAAGTACCAGGGGCCCAACAGTCACTGGCCCTGAGAATGCAAAAACGTATTGTTTTTGTAGAGATTATCATTCTCCTACACCAATGCATTTTTGGGCTGCTTGGGATGCTCAAAAACTTTTCTTTTTTTTTAAGTATATTTTTGGGGGCTTTTTGCCTTTAATGGACAGACAAGTAGAGAAAGACAGGAAATGCAGGATAGGGCCACTCGGCACAGGATTCAAACTGGGGTTGCCTGCAGTAAGGACTGTAGTCTCAAGCCAGGTGCTCTACCTACTGAGCTAAACACCAACTCTGTAAACTTTCAATTAAGTAATTAAAACTGCTCCAAATATTCAATTTTCAATCAACATTTTGGTATGCATGTTGCTTTCATCACTTCAGACGTATATATTTAACATTGGCTTTCATTAGCTCTGCCCATGCAAACTTTTTTGAGCTTCTCCTAGAGGATTTATCAGATTAATTTGAAAATGTGGGTGATAACCTGTAATCTGACAATAAATGTGATGGAATAAGACAAACCTAATGATGTCGTAGGTCATGTGACAGCATGTCGTTCTAGGTAATTTGCAGGTATTGAACTTTTTGAATTTACCTTGAAAGAGCAACCCATTGTAATTTGGGTTTAGACTGTACAATCTGATGTATGTATGTTAATGGAGGAACACCATTCAATATAATGCAACCTAATACACCCCCATCATCCACTATGACCTCAGTAATAAACATAAAGTAGAATGATCACCTTTTTGACATTGTTAACACAAACTGAAAATGTATAAATTTCCGCACATTAGAGCTAACATTGTACATATTAACAAAACAAAAACAAAAGAGGGACAAAAACAAAAAAACATACATATGTGTGTGTGTGTGTGTGTGTGTGTGTGTGTGTGTGTGTGTGTGTGTGTGTGAGTAAATAAATATACATTTAAGTTCTATATTGTAATTTAATTACATTTTTTAATATAATATGCATTATTTAATATAGGCAGTTGGTGTTCTTTAGCCCTCTGTCTGGGTAATGAGGGCCTAGACATGTGTCTAAAATGCCTGTATGTACACCCTGCCATGCAGAGAACCTGATTAGCATAAAAAGACATCTTCAACAAGATATGAAGGAGATGAAAAGTGCTTACTGACTTTCTGTCTCTGTGTCTCAACTGCTCTCCACCCTGTTCTAATAATGTTTCACCGCCTCTCTCTTCTCTCTGTTGTCCTCTTCCTGTTTTGCCTAGGTCAAGTTTTATGAAAGATGGAACATCTGTTGTCTCATCAAAACTGCGTTCTCTCTAGCCAACATATTTTCCCCCTTTCTTTGTCTGTCTGTCTTATTTCACTCGCCCTTTCAAACTGAAACATTCTTTCTTGAAGGAGGAGAGCGTAATGAAAACATGCTTCTGCAAGTGACCTTGAGGATGAGAGATTGCAGCATACTACAGACTTCTTTAGTGAGGATGAAATTCTGCTCAAATTTAATATTTAGATAGACACAGTTGAATTTAAGGTGCTTTCTTGACATGACTAAAGAGACATACAGACCAATGAAAATTCTAGATGATGACATATAAAGATTATTATATTGGCATTATTTTCATTATATATTATTATACATAACATTATATTATATACATTTTCTACAATTACAATGAATACTTTGATGATCATGAATCCAGTATAGAAGTGTTTTCAGCTGATCAGTTTTTCTTTAAAAGAACATAATGCAGTCTCCTTGACCTTATCCATGTCCTTTTTATATACTGTAACTGCATTGTTGCGTTTTATGTAAGATGTCTCGTGGAGATGTCTCATAACTTGTTTGTGCAGACGACACGATTGTTTTGTCCATTAGGAAGGAAGAAATAGAAAAGGTTATCTGAAGTACATGATACATGGTGAACCCCTATTCTAAAGAAGTGATCATTGGAAAGGGGAACTAAACGTAAGAAGCTGTATAAGACAGGCATGATATCATATATGGAATAGTTATTGATTATCTTGCAGGACAGCGGTGTCTGCAGACAGTGAAGTGTGACTGCACACATGGTGCTTATGTTGACTGTTGTGTTGGGCAGAGGCTGAATGTTTGTATGAGCTGTTCAGTGTGCTCCTCTCTTGCTGCAGAGCTCAGGGAGCCTGTATGCATATGCTTTAGTGATTTATTAAAGGCTTTTGCACTGCATAAAAATACTGTGTCTGTGCTGTTTAGTTGCCTTTTTCACCTGACTAGACGAGCCGATATTTCAGCTGCAACAACATTTCTAAGCTGTGATTTTTTTCGTGTTTAGAGATTTGTAAAATGCCAATCAAAAGCACATTTATAAACATAACATTGATTCATTACTCATGTGTGATTCATTTTTATCAATCTTTTAACTTGAATAGTAGTCAACATTTTCTTTTGTTCTTAATATTCTTTTTAAAAGTGACATGCAAAAAAACATCCCCAAAGGCGTACAATACTCTACTTAAAAATGTATTCAACGGGTCTTAAAAAGAAGTTGTAAATGAAGACATATTCAGGACCAACCAACAGACCTTCTGTGCATGTCTCTAACTGTCGCTAATCACAGACATGCAGCGGCAACAGGTGATTTTCCAACCGACAAACTTCTCATTCAAAGCCTCGGGGGGCTACACAGACAGCAAGAAGCTTCAGTGTCCAGATAAACCACAAACAGCACAAAAGAAAAATAATCAACCATACAGCAAAGACTTAAATAATGTCGAGTCATTTAACCATCGAGAAAGAAACCGAAGTGAGCAAAGAGACAAAGATACAGACAGTCACAACGAGAGGGTGTGTTTGATTCACGTTTTTGAAGTCCATGCTCTACCTTTCACAGAAATTAAGTGGCATTATCCTACCTGTTCATGCTCTTGCATCTGTGTTGGCATTTTATCTTATTTATTTATTTGTTTATGTTGAAAACTTCCAAAAATTTCTGATGTCCATTTTGGCTACCACCATATGGAAAACTGGATACCAATTTATTTATCAATGTGATGACGCAGTGGCATTTAATAATGTACTTAAGTATCCTTAAAAAAATGGAAGGTGCACTAGATCTGATTTTATTCTTTTAGATTGGCTGTTGGAATTGAACTGGTATTCACATGTACGTTTTGCTTTGTATCATTCAGTGTATGGAAAACCACCTAACGATTATTTTATTTGGGGTAACATCGCAATTAGGGAGGATGTCAGAGGGGCGTTTATGATGTATGCTGCAAGATAGGCATGATAGATAGATAGATAGATAGATAGATAGATAGATAGATAGATAGATAGATGAGACAAGACAGGAAATTAGTCATACCAGTAGTCATCTCGCCTTGTGATTTTCCTAACAAACAGCAAAATGACCTGACTGGCCAATCAGCTTAGTGACATTAGCACAGTGATTAACCAGCAGCCTGCTACCAGGCTACACCAGCAGCACTGTAGACGAGGATGCACATATGTGTTGATGTACAAGAGATGCACGCAAGACTAATGATTGTATGAGTAGAAAAGGGTGTTTTGGATTTTCTTCATCTGCAGCTTTTAACTATGTGTGTGTGTGTGTGGGTGTGTATGTGTGTGTGTGTGTGTGTGTATGTGTGTGTGTGTGTGTGTGTGTGTGTGTGTGTGTGTGTGTGTGTGTGTGTGTGTGTGTGTGTGTGTGTGTGGATGGATGGATGGTAAAGCAGGCATGCTATTATGACCCTGACTGTGTGACAGACTGCTCCATCTCCTTCCCTAGGGTGCGTTCTACCAGGCGTGCCTGTGCGCGCGTGTGTGTTAGGCAGGGTATGACTTAAGTCACTTTCAGGGTCACAATCCTGACTTAAGACCAGTTGATTTGGGGACAGTTTGAAATTCAGTCATTACTGTATATTTCAGTTGATCCCAGTAAGGGTCCATGACTGTTTGACTGGATTAATGCAGGGTTCATATCAGTGTGGCCTCTGATCAAGGGACAGATTCTCTGGAGGAGGAGAAATGTGACGTGCAGTTAATTCTAATGTTGTGTTGTAGCTTAGATGGCTTGTTAACATTAGCCACAGAAGTCAGGGGTCACCTGACACTGGTTTACACCTGAATTCGTTTTACATTTCTAAGTGTTAAATACAAATGATGCAGTGTGTGGATTCAACAATTCAATTTACATTTTCATTTTCATATACTCATAGGCATTCTATGACTATATCAAAATGAAAATGGAAAAGCTGTTTGTAAGCTCTTGATTTTTTTAAGTCATACCTCACTCAATATTTAAATGTTC
The DNA here is from genome assembly GCF_027409825.1 of Scomber japonicus. Classification (NCBI taxonomy): domain Eukaryota; kingdom Metazoa; phylum Chordata; class Actinopteri; order Scombriformes; family Scombridae; genus Scomber; species Scomber japonicus. The sequence goes on along the minus strand of NC_070582.1, from coordinate 27,631,465 downwards.
ATTCAAATTTGGAAATTAAAATGTAATATTACAATGACCCTGAGGGTTGAAACACAACAAAAAACACAACATTTTAGAAAATATGACATTTCCCAAAAGACGACATTTTACAACAACACAACAATTCACAAAATGAAAAAACGTCACTATACATTTACAGCCAGTGGGAAATTACTTCCTGTAGTAGGCTATCACTGACCAATCTTGATTGACTTGGGTTCTGTCCAATCACAAACAAGAACTGTTGTCCTCACTAGAGCCCAACCAATATTTTGGTCAGCCGATATTATCAGTTAATTGACCTATCACAGATATATCGGTATCAGTGAATGTTTTGTCCAATATGTGCTGATATTTTTTTCTTATAGTTATATTGGCAGAATTTTATGTATATTTGACCATTAGTATATACATAGGTTATTGTTTGTTGTTTCACATGTTTTTTTTTTATTTATAGCTGATTCTAATTATTAATGTCATCAATGATGTCATTTTATGCAATAAAGTTTATTGTTAAACTGTAAAATATCACACCTTCATTACATTTTAGGGATCATAATTAAATTACAATGCAACAACAATATGAAAATGAAACAGGCATGTGACATTTCATTTTCAAAGACTTGCAGTGGACAAGATTCAAATGCAATAAGCAAAATAGCACCCCCACTATATTAAAATCTGTAATGGATGGAGGTTGGTACCAAACCAGTTTGGAATAAGAAAGCAGAAGTACCAGCATGGAACCTATATAGCACTGTCCTGCTGTGGACGGGGTCAGCAACAAAATGTATTTACCAAAATCTTTTTTTAAAAACTATATATAAATGATTAGTTAAGTATGAATTTAGAATATTTCTCCACTTTACCTCGCTGTCACATAGCCCTTTCTTGTGGCACTACATTTTCTCAACCGTAAATCATACACATGGGGTGCACTGTATTATGACATAGGCCTACTGAGTTTCCATATAATGCATGGCTGTGGTGTTAATTTCTCCTCTGTAACCTCTTTTCAACTGAAACCACTCCACTTTTTCCTTTTAATGACGTGTGGTCAACACTAGGAATCTGTCATCTCCACCCCCTCCTCTGCCACACAGCTGGCCGGAATGGTCCAGAAATGTCATGTCCTCCTGCTAATGAGGTGGGAGTGTGCGTGTGTCTCTGTGTGTGTGTGTGTGTGTGTGTGTGTGTGTGTGTGTGTGTAGGGCTAAAAGGAGTTTAGGGCTTGCATGTCTACCGAAGGAGAAATGAACACACACACACACACTGACATTTAGCAGAACCATACACTCTAATTTTGTTTCAGCGTCTGGCCTTCAGACTGGCCGGTCCTAATTCTCTCTTACACACACACACACACACACACACACACACACACACACACACACACTGTTCTTTTCTTCCACTTTTTCCTTTGTCTTAGATTCACAGACATACCATACACCCTTATATTTTCTGTGTATTATTCTCTTTGCCTAACTGTTACACTCCTTAAATCAACCCTAACCCATCATCCTTCATATCACTATTATTGAACTCCACTGACGTGTCCATTGAAATATTAACCTGCAATCTGAATAACGAAAAAAGGGAGTTAAATATAGCTCCTGATTGACAGAGAATACATTTGGTCCAATTTGACATCTTCCGCTTCTGTTGACAGCCAGGATGAGCTTTCCATTCAGTGTGGCCACATTTAACTTGTCTGTAAATGACTGTGTGACGTTCCCAGTTTGACCCTCTTTGGCTATAACAAAAATGCAAAACTAGTCTGTGTCACATAAAATGACTCACCAAACCTTTTTACACTAAAACTGCATAAAGACACCATGAACCTGCTAAAAATGGACGATTGGATCCTTTCCCTTTACCAGTAGACAAGTTTGCCTTTCTCTCTTTTTTTTTATTTTCCTGGTGTGTCATGTTCGACGTCACGGCTAGCAGCTAGTTAGCACGGCTAGCATTGTTAGCATAGCCATGCAACTGACTGTATAAAAATAAGGTGTGCAATATTTTTGATTTAACAGCACTATGCTGGCCAGGTGACGTGTGTTTACAGTGTTTGTGCGCTCTTAAAGACACCACAGTGCAGATATAAATTCACACAGCTGATGGACTGTTAGCCTAGCATGCTAATACTACATAAAGGGGCAGTAGAGGAAGAGGATGGATGATTTAATGTCTGTGAAACTCAAGTTTCGTCGGGTGGTGATATACACTAGTAGGATGTAAACTTCTACTGATTATGGAGTTTAGGGTAGCTCATGTTATTATGTTATTAAACATTTTAGGCTGACATGCTAAATTACACACATATATAATAGAAAGTGAGTACAATTATAAACAATGCTGTATCACTGCAAGACGCTCTGGGTCTGACGCCCATTAAAACACTGATGTGTATGAGGTCTCCCTTGTAAACGTATTCACTACTCCCTACAGCACACACTATAGTTTACTCTAAGTAAATGTGATTAATGCAACACATTGCATTGTATGAGTGTTTATACCACTTTTTTCTTTCCATTGCGGTCATTTTTTAGGACACTATATAGCACATACATCTTACATTTTATTTGGATAAATAAAGTGGCGCATTGTAAACAAAATACACAGCAGCCTATTAAAAGCTGTCCTGTCTGTCACTGACCTTAGATCTGAGTGCTCTACTGCTCGGATTGGGTGTTTTAAAAGGCAACTGTACAGATTAAGCATGATGAATTTATGTTAATCTTAGCAGTTGTGAGTTTGAAATGTTGCTACATGACTTGCATAGATTCTGCAGCTCCCAATCTTCTGCATGATGACAGATTTAAGCTATATGGAGTAAGGGAAGTTACCTGTCCAAAGGGACCAACCCTGTCTCCTAGAAATAGCATTCATATACATCTAAATTGCAACAGCAAACACATCTAAACCTAACCATGTCTGGGACTCATCAATACAATCTGTAAATGTAGCAGGTTATTCATTCAAATCCAGGACGTGATTACATTTTTCTAAGAAAAGTTTGAAAGAACTGAGCAGCACTGTTTATTACTTTTGTAACATATTGCTGTTCAGTAGCTGTTTCTTGATGTATGATAGCGTCTTAAAATGTATTTGAATGTACATGTAGCAATGTGTTATGCTGCTTTTCTTAAGTAGCTTATAGTCCAGCTTGCTACTTTTAATAAGTGTAGTGTTCCTGTGGTTTAACTGCTTGATACTAACAATGAAGAGTAGCTTGTAGCTTCACAAGCAACAATGTGACATAATGGCCTCTGAAAGCAGGGCATTCTTTGACCATATTTGTTTACACCTTGTACCAAAACGTTGGAATTACACTCCATCAATCATATTGATATTATACTAGTATAATATCAGATAGAGACATTAATTGTGAAACTAACAAAGAAGTGCTGGCTCTAACACTGAGACTGTTTTGAGCAAGCAAAGTGGGTTTTGTTTGCTCAGTCTGCTTTGTTAAGTGGTTTATGCGGGATGCTCCAGTGAAAACATTGTGTGTGTGTGTGTGTGTGTGTGTGTGTTTTTTTATTATATATATATATGTTCGCGTAGCCTTCTCACCCCCCTGCAATTACTCCACATAGGCTGCTGCTGTACATAATAATGTGTTTTTAGCTAGTATATCTAGTTAAATAAGATTTAGGAAAAATTCCAACTTCACAGCTATGAAATGCTTGACATTACCCATCTGTCTTTTTGACACCAGGCGTTCACTGCGCAATGATCTGCTTCACACACACACACACACACACACACACACACACTGTCACACACATATTCACACATTCGTTCATGTCTCACTAACATTGTTTCAGTTGTGCCCTGTTCTCATGCACACAAACACAGATTTATTTGAGACTGCCCGCATACACACACACGTACTGTATAACACGGCAGAAAATACACACACTTGCACTCAAAGGGAAAATAAAAGGCACTGGAAAATGCCTTGCCTCCCTGCCTCTCTCCATATGCTTTGTCTGCCCTCATTAAAAGTGATGGGTGCACATCACACTTACACACACATGCATACACACACATCAAATCACATCATACCCAACTGTCATATTAGTAAAATATTAATGGTGAGCACGCCTGCTTGATATGTTCTTCTTGTGTGTGTTTGTGCACGGGTTCCCTGTCAGACAGAGGCTTTGTGTATATGTGTGTGTGTGTGTGTAAGTGCGCGCATGCGTGCTCGTGTGTGAATTAGAGAGAGAAAGAGAAACGGAGACAAAGATCTGAAATCTGTGTGACCATCTAACACACCAGCCTGAAGTAATTGGGTCGAGAGAGAGGTAGAGAGAGAGTCTGAGAAAAACAGTAAGAGAAGTATGACTCTAAGGTGCCTGGAAGGGTGTGGAGGTAGTGAGAGAAGAAAATAATAGAAAGAAATAGAAATGGTGGAAGTGGAAAGAAACCAGGAAGAGAAAAAAAATCCCTCAAAGAATAAAGGAAAACACTGACACTTTTCCACCTGTAGAAAAGAAAAATGAGCCTGCACAGTTGTGAAAGTGAACAGATGGCATTCCTGGTAAATTTGTATATATGTTTGCATGTAAGGAGACATCCTCTGTATGTCATTGTTTTTAAGTGTGGACAAATATAAGCTACACACTTTTGCGCATTCAAAATTGCATCCCCTAATGTGCTGTATGAAAGCTGGAGGCGTGTTATGTCTGTGTTTCCGTGCAGCTGCCCTTTCTTCACCTGTGCCAGGAAGCCGTATCCAAACACAAGTTACAGTATCGTCCAATCAGTGCTGCAAAAAGTCTTTATCTCACCTTCTCTGGGTACATCCCAATTCTTGTATTTGATCTGGGTCGATCCTCGCTAGACCCAGAAGTCGCTCTGGTCCGCTATCGTGAAGGTTCGTCCCAGAGCGCTAATTTCTGCTGTGATGCTCTGGAGTGGACAGACAGATAGCAGATTCAACTCAAGTGGGAAATGTTATTTGTTTTCCGGTTCACCATCGAGTTAAAAATCGGTGTTAATTGTCGGCCTGATCAACAAAAGAACCGTGACCAACTTTCTACATTTATTAGAAAGTTTAACCTTTCATAATCTGTTATTTCACCCATTTATTTTTGTTATGGATCAAATGAAAGTAAAGGAGTCTGCATGTCAGCAAGAAACACATTTTAAACACATTCATTTTACATAATTTACCTTCATTTCCATGCAGCCACATGTGAGGCTGAAAGGCCCTGAGCGACAGGTTTATTACAAGTTACATACAGTACAGACCTCTGCAACCAAGGGGGGAAATGTACTGCACAATGAGGGAACACTGCAATTTAAGACTAGAATGTTGATGGAAATATTCTGCAAAACCCAGATTACATTAGTGACAATGCTTTCTAAAATATCTGCACTTGGGGATACAGTGTTGCTATAAGGTTAGGGATAGCGTGAGGTTATGCATGTTAACTATGATTATGGTTAGAGTTAGACAACTAAAACGCCTCGTGAAGCAATTGAAACACTTGAGAAAGGTTGGTGAAAGATCATGGTAATTCTGGTAGAATAGCAGCATAGCACGAGAGACCATAAAAACGTAACAGCTGGAGAGCTTAGACTATCAACCAGGAGGTGTCAAACTCATTTTAGTTCAGGGGGCACATACAACTTTGATATCAACTGTGCCGGTAAAACCATAATAACCTATGAATAACATAATATACAGTACCAGTCGAATATTTGGACACACTTTCTCATTCAAAAGAATGAGAAGGTGTGTCCAAAGTTTTGACTGGTACTGTATATGTAATATATATTAGAATAGAATAGAAACCTTTTTTGTCAACGATGGTGGACAATTGTCTTTAGCTTACCAATAACAGACATACAGCAGACAGAAAATACATAAACACCATAGAATCCATAAAATGAATCCATAAAATCATTATTTAAATACATCAAATATATAAGATATAGAAATACAAGTGCATATCAGCTCCTATGTGCGTATTGATCACTTGGAAGTATTTAAAATATGAATTGCACTAAAAGTTTTCTTATAAATATTCCTGGTTGCCAAAGGAACTCTGTAGCGCCTCCCAGAGCTCACATCATGCTCAAACTGGTCAGAGAGAGGATGAGAGATGTCATTGACAATACTCCTTGCTTTCTTCCTCGTCCTCACAGCTGGTTCAAAGAGATTTGAAGTGAACTAACCATTTTCATGGGTAAGAATACTATCTTTTAGCTGCCAGGTGTGTCAATTTGGGGGTTAGTCTGGTACGAGATACTGACACAATGTCCTTACTGAGCACTGAGTACTGAACTCAGTGTCTATTTGATAGGTGATCAATGGGACCTACTGTATATAGCAACAAGACTGCATCAATGGCCAATGGTTAGTACCACTAATTACCATAAAAACAAGCAACTTTGTCAACTAACCAACACACAGACCACAAGGCAACATCTCAGGGGAAACATCCACCCTCAGAGGTACTGGTCACAACATGCTGTTGTATGTAGTGGCATAGCATATGTCTGTTGATAAGGATGGAATGAAAATAAATGAGAAGGAAAGCTGAGGAAAAAAGAGAAGGAGTTGGAGGTGAAGATTGAGGGCGAGATGTGATACCTTGAAGGAGCAGCACAGTTAAAGAAGATGAAGCGTTATTACTGCTTGGCTACACAGGGATGAGCAGGTGGTCCCTCGCTTTTTTCCCCCCTCTCTCTCTCTCACACACAGAAATACACACTGGGGGCAGAGGGGACGCCTCTGTGGGCACCAAGGTCTTTCCTCTCTGTAAATTAAAACCATTAATAACCAACTGGGAGAACAGAGAGAATCAGGGGGAGACAGGAGGGAGATGGATAGAGGGCAGAGAAAAGGAGAGAAAGTGAGATTTGGGGATGGTGATTTAGAAAGAAAGATTGGTGAACCGGAGGTGAACTGATGGGAAACTGGTGCAACTGGGTAAAAGTGTAGAAAAGAGTTACTGTTACATCCTATTATACAAGTGTAGGAGAGTAAAATTATTGGGTTTCAGAAGTAAAATATTACTAGATATACAATACAATAATAATATAAATATAAATTATGTATAGAGTGTATAAAGAGCTGTGGGTGTGTGTGTAGGTACTGCCTTAATAAATGTGCCTATGTGTATGTACTTGTTGCATGTTTGTGAGTGTATACATCTGTGTGTGTGTGTGTGTGTGTGTGTGTGTGTGTGTGTGTGTGTGTGTGTGTGTGCATGTGTGTGTTTGTGTGTGTCTGTGTGTGTGTGTGTGTGTGTGTTTGTGTGTGTGTGTGTGTGTGAATCATAGACAGACATCGTTAGTGTCCATTATTCATAAGCCTGGTAGTTTTGTAGGGAAAAATCTGTCCCAGGGACTGCTGGTCTGGGCCTTGTGGTTGGGGTACTACTTGCCAGACAGCAGCATCTGAAACAGTCCATGGTTGAGGTGGCTGGGTTCTTGGATAATCCTGCAGGCTTTAATGACATTCTCTAGGAGGCCTATAGGATCTTATCATGCCAAACTTTTTCAGCAAAGAAGTAAAAGAGGCAGGTGTACTCGTCTGAGGGGAGGTCCTCGGTGAACACCAAGGATCTTGAAGCTGCTGACTCTCTGCCGCAGACCCGTTGATGGCATGGGGTCCAAAAGCATCTCCTTGGTTGACAAGACCAAGGAGCGAGAGGTTGTTCTACTGGTACCACTGTGTCAGCTTGTTGACTTTCTCCTGTAGGCTGTCTCGTTGATATTGGTGATGATTGATGTCAAGGATTCTACTGCACAGACTGGGGTTCGGTCCTAGACCCCGGAGCTCTAGACTAGACCTAGGAGGACCGTAGTCTGGAGGTGTTGAATGCTGAACCACAGTCTACAAACAGCATCCTCACACAAGAATTCCTCTTCCTCAGTGGGGTGAAGGCAGTGTGGAGTCCCTTAAGCATGCTACCTAGCTTTTTTTCAGCACCAGAACCTGGTCGATGACATTGAGCTGGAGCGGACCAAACACATGGAAAGGGAAAAGTTGAATATATCCATGAACACACCAGCCAGCTGTGCCACCCATGCTAAAACCTCCTACCCTGGGTTTCCATTTGTCCAAGCCTGGTTCTAATGACTTGTGCATGTCGGCCTCGATGATGACCAGAGCATTGGTTATGTTGCCAATGGTGGCCTCAACAACCTTGAACCAAGCGTTACAAATATTCAGCTCGTCTGGGAGGGAGGCAGCAACCTTAGCTGCACAGCTGGGTCTCCTCTTCAAGTTTGATATTGTGTGTAGTCCCTGCCACATACTATATGAGTTATTACCACTTAGCTGTGTCTCGATCTTCTCTCTGTATTCCAGTTTGGCCGGCGTGATCACTCTGCTGAGATCGTAACTAGGCTTTTTTCCCCTTCGCTTTGTCTCTGGAGGCACAGAGGTAACTTTAAAAGAGTATGATGTTGCTCTTATAAATCACTTTGATTGGCTAAAAGATGTCCTGGAGTTACAAGTGTGAGTCTATGTGTGTGTTACAACAACCTTATGCTGTGTCCGATGGATGGGGGATAAAACAAAGGGAGGTGTGTGTGTGTGTGTGTGTGTGTGTGTGTCCTGGGGGAGCACTAATGTGTCATCTGTCTTCTGGAGTAAAACCGTGTGAAGACAGAGAAACAGTGCTACATGGTTACACAGAGAGACAGAGAGAGGTTAGACTGACAGAAGGAGGGGGAATATGGTTTAATTGTGATAATATATCGCACAATGATCTTAAAATTAAAAATGAAGGACAAATATAATACTGGTCTGTGGACATGGGATTGTGCCTCAGGTGTTCTTCTTGTGGTGTGTTAACGCTTTGAAGTTATGAGAATCACTACATACATCATGACCTATTCAAGACCTTTAATAATCTGTATGAGTATTTGTACAGATTATTAAAGGTCCAGTGTACAGGATTTAGTGGCATCTAGGTTGCACATTGCAATCAACTGAATACCCTTCCACTTCCAAGCGTGTAGGAGAATCTATCTACCTGTGTGAAACTTACAAAAAATTCCAAAGGCCCTCTCTAGAGTCAGTGTTTGGTTTGTCCATTCTACTATACTGTAAAAACAGTAAAGGGCCCATTCTAAGGTAATGAAAACACAATTCATATTTTAAGGTGATAATACACTAATTACAACATACATATGCATATCATCTTCCATTTCTAACAAGTCTGGACTGCTAGATGCCACTAAATTCTACACAATGAACCTTTAAGTGAAAAAGATGTAGGCCCGGCGTTTAACCAGTGTGTTTTGAGGTCAATTACTTCTACACAGAATGAGGCACAATTTCAAATGCTGGGTACAGACTGCAAAGGAAAAAGGTGTATCTCCTATTTGACATGATGACAAATTGCTATACATACTCATATGATCAAGGTATCAGGAAGCACGGAATAATTAGACACCTCTATAGTCACAGTAAGATAACTCTATGGGCAGTGCAAATGGTTTTGGTTCCTTGTAGTAAAAGCTACATCCACCAATCAAGGTTACTGATATTGCCTAGCAACTGTTAGTCCACCACAATTTTTTTTTCTTCTGTTATTCACATGTTCATTTATGTTCATTGAAATCTGCCAGATAGTTCACCGGTTTCGTAAGCAGCTCTAGCCTTGAGTCAGCTCACTGAGTTTTTCATCAACACACACGCACACACACACACACACACTGATACAGAACTATTCACGCACAAGATCACATACCCATTTACCAACACACACACACACATACACACACATACACATCTGAATGAGTTTGGTGCTAACAAAAAGATGTCACAGAGTGTCAAACCAATATCTCTCTCTCTTCACTGCTGCCTACCTCCTCATTTTCAGCTCAAGGACAGAGAAAAGGAGGCAGAGGGAGAGAGATAAAAAGAGTGATAAAAGTGATGGAGAAAGCAACTGACAGGAAGGGAAAGCGGGAAAGTGGTGACAAAAACCTTTAATTTCAATACACACAGGCTTTTCACTAAATGTTAAAGAACATCTCCATTCACATGTGAATGCCTCATAAATACATAAAAAGGGTTCTGGCGATGTCAAGACCATGAACATTCCCTATAGATTTACATGAGGAAGTCAGAACATTTTGATCAAGAGAGTAATAGTAATTAACAACCACTGAAAAGGTTTAAGGTCTTATCTAGCAAAGCACATCTTTAATAATCCAAATATTAGGTAGAATACTTATAGAAAGGTAGAATATTTAAAAGCATAACACTTGGAAATCAACATACAATGTGTATTTTTGTTTTTGTGCAGTGAATCTGATGTGAGGAACCTTCCAGGGAGACACATTTTGCAGGTGGTAACAAGTCCGGCACCCTGTGGATCAGTTGCTCTAGGTCTGTGCTCGCAGAAATGAAAGCACAGGGGGTAATTCAGGAGTTTGAAATAGCAGACGGTGTGAGGCGTTTTCACCAAGGGGAGAAAACTTTGAGAAATCTAAGAAGCCACTAAGGTATCAGAAAGGAGATTACACCGCTAAATCACCACTGATACACCGTGGTCATTTTGTTCAATGGTAGATCATTAAGAAAATATTAGTGTCTTTTTCTCTTTTTGTGTGTGTGTGTGTGTGAATATTATTACTGTCACATCAGCAGAGAATACACTCTGTCAAAACTGTATACCTGCTCTCATCATCAGGCACCACACTGATGCTGATGGGATTCATTCCTCTGTTTATAACAATCTGCAGATCAACCAGGGTTAGATATTAAGCAAAATTTTAAGTAATCTTTTCTTTGAGATCGTAAGTGACACTTCAAAAAGAAAGGAGAGAAAAATGTGTGCCCCAGGGGAAAACACAGACAGTATTTAAAACATTAAACGTGAGCCGAATGCCTTCACTCAAAAATGTGTTTTGCTTGTTGTTACTTCAATTGGATGCTTGAGCTTCACTGTGTTTTATGTGTTTGACACCAGAAGACTGTTTTCACATCCATCTGCTGCTCTCTGTGTTCATCTGATATATCAGTGTAAGACACAAGCGTGATTTTGCCACTAATTTGAAAGCCGTTCCTTGTTCATGTGTATTTAATTATCAATTCAAATATATTTTCTACTTTGAATATTTTAATTGTGTGTTTTTTTTCTCCTCACTCACTTCATTTGTCAGATTAATTGCAAATTCCAGTTACTGTGTTTCTAACAGTGTGTAATCTTGACAGTATTGTGGTAGCATCAGTCAAAGATTGCTCCTTTTATCTGTTGGTTGTATTCATCAATATCAGCTTTATTAAAGGGAGAGATGAGGAAATGAAGGGAGAGAAATGGAGCAAGAAAGCAAAAAAAAAAAAAAAAAAAAGTTAGAGAGAGAGATGGAGAAAGAGAGACAATTAAAGCTGCATGGGACCGTTATTAGCATTCTGACAGCATTGTTTAGCGATGACAAGACGAGCTGTTGTTTGTGTAATTATGTTATTAGCTTTTTAATACACATCCCCGTGTAGTCATTTAATTCTGGTAGTGTTTCCCATCCCAGTGATGGGTCGCTGATTGCTGCACTCAGCCGTTTTATTAGGCCTAATTAAATTAACGTTATTTTGGTCCTGCCGTAAGCGACACACTCAGAATAGAGGCGCTTGTCATGAGGAGCGACATGTGTGTGTGTGTGTGTGTGTGTGTCTGGATTTTGAAAGTTTGCATTTGCATGTGCGTGTGTGTGTAGTGGTTGTTTTTTTGTTGGTGTGTTTTTATATGTGCATCAGTGAGTGTGTAAATACAGTTGTGCACTCATATCCATTTGTTTGATCGGTGAAAGTGGCATGAGATTTTAGTGGATGAAAAGAAAATCTCTAAATGATTAAGTTCACAAGTGCAGCAGCTCAAATATAATTAGGCAAACACACAGAGTTAAACACAGGTTTATCCTCCTCATGTCGTCCATCATCATGACTTTCTGCAACATCAATAGAAAATAAGAACGAGCGCGCAGGTTCACACCACCGTATTTGTGTGTGTGTGTGTGTGTGTGTGTGTGTGTGTGTGTGTGTGTGTGTGTGTGTGTGTGTGTGTGTGTGTGTTTTATTAGTGTTTAATCACAGTTGCATCTCTGTGTGTGAGCTCTGCAGGGACGCCCCTTACATTTCTCACTCGCTCTCTCTCTCTCTTACTCCTTCACTCTTTTCCCTTCTTTCCTGGAATCTTTCCATTGCTTTTCTTCTCCACATCTTCTTCTCAAATGCTTTCCTAAACACACACACACATTCACTTGTTCTCGCCTCCCTCCTGCTAGCCGTCTTTTTCCGCATGCCTCGGCTTCTATATTCTCTTTATAACTCGCCACCTCACACACACACACACGCGCGCACACACACACACACACACACACACACACACACAGACTCTGAAGCACGTACACGTACGCAGTGAAGCCTCATATGTCAAAGCTCATACAGCAAACTACCTTGTACTTTAATGACACAAATATACATGCAGAGATTAAAAGTGCTCGCTCAAACAGTCGTATGTGTGTGTGTGTGTGTGTGTGTGTGTGTGTGTGTGTGTGTCTGCTTGGAACATTCATGACACGCACACAGACAAACACCTATGACCCAGCGTGTGCCAATGAAATGTAGACGGAAGGTAATTAAACAGGGATCAGGCTGCTCTTTATCAAGGGCTCTTCACTGCTGGGCTAAATTAACCTCTGCCCACACACACACACACACACACACGCACACACCCACACCCACGCATGCATGCAGGCACACCACACACAGATATAGACACTTTTATATACATTTGCATACATACAAAGACTTACACAGAGAAACACAGACACTGAGATGCATAATATGACTGGAGTGCTTTGTGAAGCTTGGTGCAGTGATAAAAATCAATTGAAAATACAACATTGATTAAAAAAAAACTTTCTTGTTCTCTCTTCTTGTTTTTGAACTGAGAAAAGATGATCAAAGCTTACAACACTTAACCGAGCAGAAGCAGTGAGGTGAATGTGATCAGTCCTACCTCGTAAAAAAAAAGCCTCCAGCTTCACGCAGCAGAATGTCCAATTGAATCTTATACTTTGAAACATTGCATGGACAAAATGATCTTCATTGCATGTTTAAGAAAGCTTGACATATCGGTAATAAAGCACTGATGTTAGAGCTTATTAACATGTTATGTTACATCGCCATGCACAGGTAAAGTGGTTTGTCGAAGAAATGTGCCTTTTCTCCTTACCCACGCACACACACACACACACACACACACACACACACACACAAAACAGCCAGTGCAGCACTGAATCTGATCTCAGCTGCTCACAGAAGCACAGTGTTGTTTGTCAGGTCTGCTCACAACATCAGTGATCCTACAGCTGCGACAGTCACAGAACAAGCTTTGATGTTTGAATGGGGAGACATTCACAATCACTCGTTCTACCAGACTTATGGTCTGGTAGAACATTTTAAAGAATATGAAGTATACAACATGTTTAAATGCTTGTTTTTTGAGGGTTTTTTTAATAAACAAATTTGTACATTAGCATATATAAAATGTATTACCATGAAATTTTTTTTTTTTTTTTTTTTTTTAAAGTATATTTTTTCGGGCTTTTTTTTGCCTTTAATGGACAGGACAGTGGAGACAGACAGGAAACAGGAGGCAGAGAGAGGGGGAATGACACGCAGGATAAGATCGCTCGACTCGAGATTCGAACCGGGATCGCCTGCAGCGAGGACTGTAGCCTCAGCACATGGGGCGGGTGCTCAACCCGCTGAGCTATGCTCAACCCTTACCATGAAATTTTTGGCTAAAGGAAATGTGTATAGGGTGTTTTTACAGCTCTCAAATGTAAAAATGGGTCAAATCTGACCCTGAACAGTATGTAAGGGTTAAAATGAATAAATCATAATTTGCACAAATTCTAAAAACATCTCTACTTAAGAATTGATGACTTACATTAAATTACACATTCAAGAATTATCTTTATCAGTTCCACTCGAGACTGATATTGTAAGGTCATTTTAGGTGAAGTGTTAACAATAGGATGGTTTGTACAAAGTCAGTTATGTGAGGCAATAGGAAAACAGGAAGCCAGCCTGACTCTTGGAGAGAGGGAGGAAGAGAAAGGCGATTATGTAAAAGATAGACCATTGTGTGCAAAAGCCTTATAATGTCATAAAATCAGGAAATGTTTGTGTTCTGGCTGGTGATGTCTGATATGTGTATAAATATGAGATGTACTATTTCTTGCAATAAAGCACTTCAATCCTACGATTCAATGCATAAGTGAGTATTTTAACCGTGTGAGAGATGACAAGACATTTACACATTTTGAATTTTGAAAAAAAAGAAAAAAACACACTGGTATTGATATTGGAGTTTGAGAATCAGAATCAGTATTGAGTGGAAAAGTTGCATGAGTGCATGAATGAAGTCAGGGGACCCCAAAAGCACCCAAATCTGCCTATGCTATTTTAATAGGTGGAACTCTTAACATTTTATTTTTTTGGTCCTAATTTAAAGTATCACACAGTATTGGGGGTGGGAGCACTCTGTCAGTCATTTGAAAGGGTTTGTGGAAAGCTTGTAGTTGGCTGCAATTTGTATGAATTAAAAGTATATTTTAATTTTACACGATATGCAAATAACTTTCCTAAAATAATAATTTCCATTGATGACATTAATTACATAATTAATCATGTTTTCAGGAGAAGTTAATTAAATGGTTTTTTCAGTAGTTTATCCTTGGGAGGGACCCTAGTCAGTCAAGTTGTCCTTTTATAGTACACATGATGGTAGGATGAGGATTAGACAAGGCATATAAACTACATGGGTAATGTCAAACTAACAGCCAATCAGAAACAAATGATAAGATGTTAGACTATATAATGTTTTAACCATCCTGTTGTCCTCGAGTCAAGGAAGGAAGGAAGGAAGGAAGGAAGGAATAAGGAAGGAAAGGAGGGATGAAGGAAGGGAGGGAGGAAGAAGGGAGGAAAGCAGGGATGAAGGAAGGAAGGGATAAGGAAGGAAGGAAGGGAGGGGATGAGGAAGGAAGGGAGGAAGGAAAGGAGGGAGGGAGGAAGGAAGGGAGGAAAGGAAAGAAGGAAGGACAGAGGAAAGAAGGAAGGAGGGAGACAGGAAAAAAGGAAGGGAGCAAGGAAGGGAAGAAGGACAGAGGAAAGAGGGAAGGGAGGAAGGAAGGAACAGTCAAAACAGACGGGGTCAATTTGACCCAGAAGGACGACATTAGCCCCCAAGTATTAAATCATTTTACTGACTGACTGCCTCCTGTGTATAAGTTTGATTTAAATGTAAAGGGGTCAAAGGGTTTTATAACTTATACATACCTGTACTCATGTTTTGTTCTCTACACATGCTACTCAGGAATTCAGGGACAAAGCAATGTGACTTGGCTTCACTGACCAACCTGACAAGCAGATGCTCAGATTGTCTGAGTGCAGTTTAAATGGCCAGTGATTCTCAATCAGAACTAATTGAGGGCAGAAGGTGCATCCCCTCTGCACCTGGGACTGGGCGTGGCTGGGACTGAGAGGACAGACTGAGACAGAGCTGCTTGGTCTAGCCCATCTAGCACCAGGTTAGTGATTAAAACAACAAAGGCGCACAGTTTCACAGTTGTACTGCTATCAGACACACATATCTGGACCTACAGTACATATCATTACTGCGACCACAGACATGGAATGTGGTAAAATTATTTTTACCTCCTTTTATTTTCAACCTTCAAAATGTATAACTGAATATATTCATGCTGCTCAGAGTGTCATTGTGTGTCCTCTGTCCCTGGTTGGTTTGGAGGAAGGAGGAGGGTTGTCAGGGCAAGATTTTGTTTGTCTGAAAGAGAAATACTTCCCCTAGGACTGATGTCACTGAATGCAGCAGCCACTGGCTTTGGCTGCAGGGAAAGGAGACAACCTGGATACCCAAAGTCACCATGTGAAAGATGGAGGGAGGTCAGTCTACGGCTTAGCAGCTGTGAACCAGCTGTTGAGCAGCAGCCTTGATGAATGGCAACAGCACAATAAACACTATCAGCATATTTTCATTATAATTTCTTTTGCTCTTGTTGTTAAATATGACAAAGCTTCCGAAAATAGCATTTTTACTCCACAGCCACACGACAGTTGTCAACCTTTGTCTCTCATTTGTTTTTGCTGTTGCTGTGGTTCGTCTAATCTTGTCCAGGTGCTTGTCTGGATCAGAGTAGTTTGCTTCTCTGCCCAGCTGTTTGGCCACCTGTGGAGGTGAGACAAAAAAGAAAAGCGGGGGTGAAACAGAAACAAAGAAGACAGAGGGACACAAGAATGCTTAGATGGGGAGAAAAATATATACAGGGGGGGAAAAAGAAGAAAATATGCGACAAAAAGCTTGCAGCTGAGAAGTGAGGGGACATTTTACCTTTTAATCCCAACTGAGGAGAACAGGTGCAGCCTTGGGCCTGTGTGTTTTCTGGCCTGAAGCCTTTGTGTTTCAGCAGCAGATGCTCACGCTCGTCAGGTTGATTATGGATTGAAAACTCAAAACAGCAGCCCTGCAGAGATTTATAAAAAAAAAAAGAAATAAAAATGCATTAACCAAACCCCAGTTCCTATGCAGGAATATTGCTTCTAAGCATACATGCTTACACAAAGTCAAGAAAAGCAAAGGAAAAATCTAACATCTAGCAAAAAAGGCAAACTAGGGTAAAAGATATGTTTGGAGATTATACATCTGGGAAAATGGAACCACACGGGGGCATGTAAAAAGAAAACAAACTTGTGTGTAGGGCTGGGTATTGGTGCTCAGTACCTTTTAAAGTATCAACCAAAATAAATTGATACCAAGTTGTATCCAAACTTCTCCCATCAAACGAGACCTGCAATCCATCCTTCTTGCACCCAGAGCTAGACCATTTGTATGGACTGGCTCACAGCCAATCAATGCAAGCGTTCTTCAATTAATAATTATTAATAATTTGAAGTCTTTCAAAATGCATTTGTGTAAAAATCTAATCATTTAGATGTAGAGGAGTGGTGGAATTTTATACAAATTCTTCTATTCACATGGGTATTGAATGAAGTACTTTGTTGGTATCAGTATCACTTTAAGGGACTTGGATTGGTACTGGTATCTTAATTTTGGAAACAATACCCAGCCCTACCTATGTGACTGAACTATTTGGGCAACAGCAATCATTTGGCTGCTTACAGACAGTGAGCATTTACAAAGGTGTCTCTGATACAGTGGCTAGGAGAGTCTATGAAATTATACACTATGCTTTGGACAATTGCTTGATATGAGACCAATTAAGAGAATATCCTGAACTGCTTTGTGCTATTAGGGGTGGCTGTGGCTCAGGATGTAGAGCGGTCATCCTCCAATTGGGAGAGTGGCAGTGCCATTCCTGGCTCCTCCAGTCCACATGTCGATGTGTCCTTGGGCAAGATACTTAACCCCAAATTGCTCCCGTTGCTGCACCAACGGTGTATGAATGAGAATGAATGGTTAAATTCCCCCCTGATGAGCAGGTTGGCATCCTCTGAAAACGCACCTATTCAGAGTGGCATATTCTGTCTCTCACTGACTATGCAATCATATTCTTGTTTATTTATTGTACTAATGCACTTTGTAGTCACATTCATATTCTTTATCTTTGCACTAAATGTCACCTGATTTATATTGTTTGATGTACTGTTGTTGTGTTATATGTGCCTTGTAAGGTGACCTTGAGTGCTTTGAAAGGCACCTTTAAATAAAATGCATTATCATTATTATTATTATTATTATTATTATTATTATTATCATCAGTGTATGAATGTGTGTGAATGGGTGAATGACATGTAATGTAAAGCGCTTTGAGTGGTCGTAAACACCATTTATTACTCTGGAGATCTATCATTAGTGCATTTCCCTTCCATTTAAACCTCCCTATAAATTCTATTTAAAGCCCAGGTGTTCTTTTAGTCTACTTAGGTTTCTGCATGATGACGTTGACGTTACCACATATAAACCAATATTACCCCCCTAGCCCGCCTAGCCAGTAACCACAGAGATGGATGGAGCACTCATTGTTGCTGCTGCTCAAAGTTAAAAAAAAAAGAAAAAAAAAAAAGCTTAACGCTCCTGAACTAGAGCAGAATCTGGTGTGACTTTCAGGCTTTATTTGCCCTTGCTTGCAGTATGCTAAGCTAAAGTAATTGACTCCTTAATTCCTATTAAAAAACAAAAGACAGTCATATCATTGTTCTCTGATAGATGTTTTCCAAAATGTGGAACTATTCCTTTAAGAGTATGTTCATTAATTAGGATCTTGATTTGTTCACCAAAATATGTTGCTAAATTAGAATCATTGACTAAAATTCTAATCAGACAAATACAAAATGCCACAGAGCTTTATCATTACTTAATGTTTTTGTGTATCCGTGTAATTTAGTGCACATTGTTCAGGATGCACTAGGGATTTGGGAAACTCTGCCGGTTGTGATGTGGAACTCTTTGATGTGCATAGCTGAGATACATTACAGCATTTCATGTTGCTCCCCTAATGACCATCTAATCTAGGACAAATCTGACTATTTACAGATTCATGAGGAGGCAGACATTCTGCAGCATGGATCTGCTTTCGGTCCAGAAAATGCATACACCTTTGAGGTGACGCATCTAATCTGAACACTTTCAAGTAGTTTAACATTTTACACCAAGTGCTGGATCAACAAGTAGCTACCATAGCAACGTTGTTGATAATGTAACGTAACCATGACGTAACCCTAGGTTTTTAGCTATAGGCATAGCTGCCCCCATTTCTCAGTGTGGTTTCAATTCACGAAAGTTAATTGTAACATTTTGATCGTCTTGTTCAGCGTTTGGTACTAAAAGACTTTTTCTGGTAAATTCAATTTGTTTTAATGGTTTTAGACCTGTTTTCCGCTAGCAATTAGCATTAGCCTAATGCCAGCTGACCATATACTGTGAATGCATCATGCCAACCAAGCTAGCAGCTAGCACTAGGGTCACCTACACCCTATTGTCCAAAGGTGGTGACATCCAAATCCAAGATAGCGAAGATCAAAGCGCTAAACTTGAAGCTTCAAAATGGCAGTCCACATACCAATGGAAGACATCATTTTGACTACAGCCACATCCATATATCTCTTGTAACACATTAATTTCCTGGAGTATGCCTCTAAATAGGTAAAAAGGAAAACTACAACGTTTGACATTAATGAATTAATCCTAGATGACAAGGTTAATAATTGGGAGTCACAGAACAGACACATCGTTTCTGAGTGCAGCATATATCATGAATATGCTCTGTCCTGTAATAATAAATACACATTCAAATATTCACATTAACCATGGAAAACACAGCAAACGAGCATCTGGAGTGGAAGATTAAAAATGCCTTCAGACCCGGTGGGAGATTCATGTCAGCCTCAGGCCAGTCTGCTTTCCTGGTTTGGTGAAGGATGAGACTTGATTGAAAGCAAAGGATTGAACACTGAAAGGAGGTGAGGGAAAAAAATTGGACTTTAGGAGAAAAAGAAAATACATTTTTGGTGGTCTTTTCAGGTCTATGTCAGAGAAAGTGAGTTAAGTGTGTAAAAGTGTGTGTTTGGCAGTAGTACTGGACTGTAGAGTGTCTCTCTGTCTCTGGGTCCGTGTGTGCTTCTGTATGACCGCTGAGAGAGTTCATCCCACGCTGGGCATTTCTGCTGAATCAGTGACTAGTCACCTCTCCTAGGAGGGTAAACAACACATTAACCCACACAGATACACATGTACACACACAGTGAGATACATAGACATGCCGGCAGACACATTTTACAGACACACAAATGCCCAAACACAAGTGATATAAAGACACACAATAGACATGAACCCACACACAGGTCAAGCAATGTACATCCACATTTAATTTACTGTGGGGATCTGCCTCTGAATATGCTACCTGGATAATGAATGATTCAGCCATCACCTTTATATGCAATATGTTCACTGCAGTCTTTCCATACTGTGATTAGATAACATTGTTTTTATTCACTGTGCAGTCCCGGCAAAGAGGTCAAGCCTGTCTCTCGTCAACAAAAACAGACATGGTAAGTGCTGATGTTTACAATGTTCTACCTTTCTCTTTGGGATCATTGTTTGTGATATTCCAGTAGGAGCTAACAGGAAAAAACAGATTAGTTGCATTCAAGACTTGTCAGGGGAAACCGTGGAACCACAGGCAGGAATTAAACACAGCAGAAGAAGCAAAACTATCTACAAGATAACAAAATGACACTACACGTTCTTGAAAAATTACTTTCTTAGACCAAAGAAAGATGCACATGGTAGTAAAGTCTCACAAAATGTAGGCATTTAAAGCCCACGCCCACGGTGGCCTGTTCTACTTGTGAACACACCCACACTGTGTCTCAAATCACATACTTCTGTAGTACATTTATGTGTAGTACACTGCGTACACAATATACTTCAGTAGTGCACAAATTTCGACAAGTTAGTGTTGTCTCAAATCAAGCAAGGCACTTGGAAATGATTATTAGCTAATTACGTTATTGTTCATGGTACCAAATCATTACAGACTGCTAAATTCACGCAAGAAATGGTGAATGTGACAACAGTATACAGGGCTCTAGAGTGCGACCAATTTGGTCGCACATGCGACCTATTTTTTCAGAAGTGCGACTAAAAAAAATCTGAGGTCGCACCGGTGCGACCAGCCTTTCGAGAAAAAAAACATGCAACTCTGAAAGTCTGCTTGGGTTCTGTCTACGCCCCATATCGTGGTTTAAACAAATCAGAATTAAGGAATGGCGGAACCTTCATAATTCATAATAACCGTAATCCTGTGTGTGTGTGTGTGCGTGCGTGCCTGCGCGTGCGTGTCTTACCTGCCAGTGAGCTAGCTATACAGTCAATGAGAGAAGCTATTTGCTAAGAGAACACAGCGGAGTCAGTGTTATAGTGTTAGGTGAGTCAAAATGAAAAGAACATTGGACAACGTCTTCGTGAAGTTAAGACCAACAGAACAATCTGAAGATCCGGGCCAATGCTCTGACACGGAGCCAATGCCATCATGTTCGGGGAATGAACCAGAGAATGAGCCAAACTCTGAGCCAGAGCTCGTAGCCAAGAAGGCAAAAGTATATTCGTTTAGGAAAGAGTGGCTGGGCCAGTTTCCCTGGCTACGTTATGACAAGAGAGAAAACGTGATGCACTGCATCTATTGCAAAGAATGTGGAAAGGCGATGGCTGGAAACAGTTCGTTAGCCACTGGCTGTCAAACATTTCGTATTGAAACGTTAAAAAAGCACAATGTTTCAATAAAACACACGGCATGCCGTGACAAATGCACTGCACAAGTGTCCCCCCTCCCCGCTGCCTTTCAACGGCAGGCAGCATTGAACAGGACCTCAGAGGAGGCTGCGATGATAATTAAATTCAATATTGCTTACAACATCGCAAAGGAAGCGATTCCATTCACGAAATTCAGGTCGGAAATAATTCTCCATAAAAAAAAATGGCCTCGATGTGAACCCGACCTACAGCAATGATGTGGCGTGTGCCCAATTTATAGGGGTCATAGCAGACACTTTGAAGCAAAAGACGTCTGTGGAAATAGCAAATAGCACCTACATATCCTTCCTAATAGACGGAGATACTGACATTGCCACAAAAGAGTGCGTCATTGTTTACGCCCGTATCTTGCGGAGAGGAAGACCAGTCAACATACTTATTGGGCACATCGAGGTGGAGCATGCCCATGCCCAAGGTAAACATGTCATTTTGACTGTGTCAATAATATGCCCATTTTATCTAATCATTGAAATTAAAAAATAAATACAATTAAATTCTAAATGTAAAAGTAGACTATATTGATTCAGAAACTATATTATACTATATAGAACTATATTGATTCTCTTGTTACTATTCAGTTCAGTTAAGTTATGTTTCAAAATAAATAACTATGTTGGAACATATTGTTAGCCAATTATTTTCCAATGAACATAGACAGGAAGCTATTTAAAATAATAATAATAATAATAATAATAACAATAATAACAATAATAATAATAATAATAATAACAACAACAACAACAACGACAAAAAAATGTAAAACCTTGTAAACTGCAATGGAATGTGTTCGGAAATTTGAGTGCACCTAACTTTTGTTCTGGTGCACCCAAGAAAAAAAGTTGGGCGCACCAGTGCAACCAGTGCAAAAAGTTAGTCTAGAGCCCTGGTATAGTGGTGCTTAGTTTAAAAAGCATATGAATAACATTTGTATAATACAGCGATGTTCACCGTAGTTACGTCCTCGGCCTCCATTTCCTGTTTGAAAAGTGATCCCTCCCCTTTTGCTACATAGTCAAGATGGTGACCGTTGAGGTTGAGAAGAGTTCATAGTTCCACACTTCATTTTTTGACCGTTTTGAGTGCACCATCCAGGTACTCATAGTGCACTGCAGTTTTTCCATACATCTAAGTGTGAATGCACGTGAGCACAAAATATTAAAAGTAAGTATAGCAGTACGCGATTTGAGACACAGCACCAGCTTTGACATAACTTGGTACTATAGTGCTATGCTGCATCATGGCTGCATATGGTCTGCACAAAAAGTATGTTGTCACCAACAGATGGCATTGCAAGCAGGATAAAATGAATGATGACCACAATCCATTCAATTGCTTCAGTTTCAGCGTCCTGGTATACAGTAGCAAATGCTGGCACACTGCCATGACTTACAAAGACTAATGAATGGAACTGAGCCATCATTAATGTTATTAGTAACACCTGTGCTTTTCGAGTCAAAATGGTTCAACTATGGTAAACTTTGACACACAAATTTGGGCCATTGATCAACTACAAATTGCCATGAAAGTGCTGACCCTGAGAGAATCGAGGCGACCGGAGAATCCAAACTGCAGGAGGCTCTTGTGTTAGCCGTGTTGTACTATTCATTTATATACAATCCTGCTCAATTGAATGACAGGTGACATCAACGGAGCTTTTACTCCTCGTACTGTATGGATTTTCCCATAAACAAAACTAGCCACAACCACTGCATGATAAACAGGCAGTCACTAAATCACATTTAGATTAGTCAGTTCCAGGGTCCTGCTATTGTGCATGCTGATTCACGACTTACTGGGACACTTAATTAATGACCTGAATGATTAACGGTCTGGCTGCAGTTTGAGCAGTTCCACAGTCTGATATCTCACAATTCAGCATAAAATTGCGTGAATACAGAAGAAGACAATAACAAACATGGTGTAGACAAGAGAGCACGTTGTTTAATAAAAAAAATGCACATTATCTGTTTGGATTTAATGGAGTGGAGCCATTTTTAATATTACTGGTCCCAGCTATGATAAGTCACAATGTTGTAAAAAATGTCCAGAGCTCTTATATACGAGGATCTCTCAAACACTCACAGAACATGGATTCTGCTGACCATTAGGTCAAGTAGATAATGCACTCAGACAAGCAGAAACCTAGAAGGACATAAATGACTGTTTTTCAACTCAAAGTAAAGATTGTATTTTCACTTTAACCTACAGCAATTTAACATCTTCAGATACTTCAGAAATTCTGTATTTTCATCATCACACCTTCTTTATTCAGATGCCCCACCCTCTTTGGGAATTGATAACCTTTTGCTGGTGAGAAAAAAGCCAAGGCAGCATATTTCGTTTTTAAGCATATTTAACTTGGACTTGGCATTATAATTTCTGAGGATGTCTGTGGACTAAGGCAGAGGAAGAAATCAAATCTAAACCTAACCCATCTTGTGCAAAATTTCATTTTATAAAATTCAAAATAATACATAGTGCACACTACAGTAAATCTAGACTTGCCTAGCTATGTATACGCAAATATGGCTGACACTTGTGACTAGGACTAGGTATTGGTACTCGATACCTTTACGGTATCTACCGAAATAAAAAGATAGCAAGTAGTATCAAACGATACCTGCAATCAATCCTTTTTGCACCCAGAGCTAGAAAACACGACTATTTGTATGATCTTGCTCACAGCCAATCAACACAACATGTGATGCAACATGTCATTGGCCCACCGCCACAACAGCTACAACCTGTGGTGGTAAAGTCATGGTGAATCTGAGTCAGCATGCTTAGCAGTTCAGCAGCCAAGATGCCACCCAAACACTCTCAAGTATGTCTACAGTGTAGACTCTACACTACACGCCTGTTACACCGGATAAAAGACAGTGCACAAAATGTGTAATGGGTATTGAATGAAGTACTCAAATGGCATCAGTATCACAAACGATACCCAGCGTTACTTGTGACTCCCTGTAATCTCACACATATCCATGTCCGAGACGGGGGGAGTACAGGAAGTCACATTTCAGTCATTTCATCAATATTAGAACAAGTAATAAAACCACCCCTGCAGATTGCTATATTTTGTATACCTGAAGCTAGCAAAAATATATCAGTAAACAAGCAAATGTAACCTCATTTACTTCTCTAGTAGCCCCTCAGAGATGCCCCGATCACTTACTTCATGACTGTGTGACTCAATGTCTTTTTTATTTTGGAGTTGGAAAAGCTAAAATTCTCCATTTGGGGATAAACAGGCAAATTTTACAGTCATTGGCAGCCCTTGATCATGTATGTTAATGAGTTCATTTCCCCAGAATGAAAACCTGGGTGAGATGATTAATACAATATAAAGCAGCTGAATCCTTAACTCTAACCCTTCCCTCAGCTTGTTAGGCACTGCAGTGACCCATACCTATACACACTACAATTTCCTCTCTTTTAAAAGTTTTCTACACTAATATAACTCATATACCTTATTGTCATTGCTGTCAGCACAATTCCTCGGATTAGGAGCTCAAAAAGCTAATTGGTAGGTTGGGGTGGGGTGGGAAGTGGTAGATGGATGAGGGAGGAACTGGCTCATCATTGGAGCAATTCATGTCACTGTATTGTTTTGTGATGATTCCTACAAAAATGTTTATAAAAAAAGAAAGTTCAATGGAAGTGATGAACGTAGCATTGTTGCTGAACTGATACGTAAAGCACAAGTTACAATAGAGGGAATGTGTTTGAGAGGATACAGATGTATGGACATTTGCTTTGGTAGGGGACAGTTGTGTATGGATTCTGGGGTCTGGCATATGTTCAATATTTACACAGCTACACAGTAACAGTCATGTTCATTCACCCGTTTTCCCTCTCCGTCTCTCTCCTGTTCATCCCTCCTGCTCTTGTTTACTGAAGAATATGGAAGGTAAATGTCAAGTATGTCATTTCTCACTGTCGCATCCTCTCTCTTCTATCACTCCTGCCTCGCCCTCTCACACTGCCTCTACCTGTCCATCTTTCTTCCTATTACACTTCTTCACAGCCATCTTTCATGTTCAGTTTCTCCTCTAGTTTAAAGATTTTCTTGCATCCCTTTTTCTATTGCTCCCCATATGTGTCTCATTATCTGTCCTCTCTGTTTATACTTCCTTCTCTTTCTGTTTTTTTTTAAACTTTTTCCTAGTACATTCCCAGTTTGTCCTTCTGTTAATAATTACCAGTCTCTCTTCTCTCTCCCATTTATCTGTCATCTTCACTATGTCTTGATCTCTCTTCCGTCTTCCTCTTTTCCTCTTCCACTCCTAATGCATCTCTTGCTGAATCTTGGCAACCTTCATACTCTCTTCATTTTGGTCTGTCTGGCTCTCCTCTTTTTCTTCCTGCATATAAAATTATCTCTTGCTCCCGCTCGCTCATTCTCTTTTGGCAGGCCCATATGCTTTGAGCCACGGAGAACCACTCTGCACGTCTTTTTTTTCTTCTTCTTCTTTTTATTGGAAAAGCAGACATCAGAGAAACACTGGCTCACTGCTTATATCACATCACATCAGTGCAATGTGATACTGAGAGACAGATTATTGGTCACAGTGGACTGATATGAGCAATGTTCCATTGCTTATGCCAGCTAGAGCATAACATTGACAATATATTAGTTTTAAGTATCGGTTTTAATATACAGTGAGGTACTGTATGTTCCAGTCAATGATAATGTGATTTTAAAAAAAGAACACTGAATAATTTCATTCTGTGGGACAAACTTAATATGTAATATGTGCATTTATCTTGTCAGATTTATATTCCTGTCAATAATGTGTAAGAAGCCCCTGACCCATCTATTGTAGTGAGAGTACAATAATGGTACTGTAGATCTAATCTTCCAAGTCCTTCATGAACTATGCTAAACGGTGGCATAGCATAACATGACATAGCAGGTTAAAAAAAAATCTTAATGTTTTTGCATGTTTTGATGCCCAATAATAATGTATGTATTTAGTTTCTGTTCATACTATTAATAACCTAAAATAAGTATTTACAAAAGTAAATATGACACATCGCAATGTACTTTAAAATACAGACAGTTTAAGAAAATTACAGATACAAAAAGTTTAAAAAGGTAACACTCCAAGTAGTTTTTTACACAGCTGGGTTAGGGTTAGCTGTGTAAAAAGTATAGAAAATAACTGAAACTAAAACAATACTCAAAAGGCCTTGAGTGTATTTCCCAAATCTGGATTGATCTCCAATGTCTTAGGAATGATACATGAATAAATGATAAATTCACTTCTGAAATCTGACCTTAGCTTACTTATCAAAATTTCAAAACTCTACTAAAGAGCCAACACACTCTCACTAAAACTGATTTAAAAAATAGTGTCCTTTATCAATAAAACAATACTGAGGAGTAGCTTGGGAGTGAAGTAGCTTAAAACAAACAGCTGCCTCACTTGAAAATGCAAACTACCAAAATATTAAAAAACTAACAAACAAACATGTAATATTAGTTTGTACTCATAAGTCGAGCGTCACAATAAACCTAATAAAGGTTTCAACCTGCTGGTGGCAATGGATGGAAAGTCAGTGAATCATCAGAGTGATTACAATTAAAAGTTCATGGCAGTCCATTCAATATTTGTTGAGTCTTTTCACTCAAAACCACAAAAGTCAATCTTTTGATGGAGCAAAAGGACACGTCAGGAGATCACCAAAGCACCTAGGATTCATCGTCTAGGGCTCTAGGCGCCATGCATGTCAGCAAAACAATAAATATTTGCTTTATTGCCTAATCTTCTGATAGTTTTCTGCTCTCAATTCAGCATGAGCTTCTGATAATACCAAAATGAACTAATGTTATACATTTAAAACATTAAACATTTTAAATATTATTTATTCATCCTTAGTTTTTTACTTATTTATCTGTATCTACAAATGAAATTTTTTGACTGGGCTACATATACTATGAAATGAGGTCATACAGATATCAGGTTGAAATGGAAGTCTACTTCATTAGTTATTAGTGCTTCATCTGTACTTTTAAGAATATGAAACATTGAAATCAGTCTAATGACAGAAGACACATTTACTAACAAATATGTGCTTTTCACCTTATAATAGAAGTTAATCTGAGCACTACTTTGAGTGGGATATTATTAAGTGCTCAAACACATAGAGCACCTACATGAAGCCTTGGCTAACATCTATTCTCGGCCTTGATCTCAGTGAATATTATTAAACCATTTTTCCATTGTTCATGTTTTTGCAGCAAGACACCAGCACAGATCAAAACACCATCATAGAAAACCGTGTTTGTTTTCTCAATTGATTTGCTTCATTAAACTCAACTTTTTCCCCTTTATATTAGATGAGTCACAACTGGAGGGATGAAGTCAAATCTGGTGCTCAGTTTCCAACCAATTGGGAATCAGTGACCTAGTGTAGCAGATAAATGATAAATGCCTTATTAAAGACGTTAATGTGAGTTGACAGAAACCAGCGTTGATCATTCAGACCATGATCACTGTATCACTCTGAACCAGAGGCATATCCTCTTATACACACATCTGATGACATACATGGGCATTCACATGGATCACTGATCATGTGAATGCACACATAATATCCATCTTTGTGTCATATTTGTGAGGACATTTGTTTCCTCTGTTTACTTGCATTTATTTGCCATAACCCCAAAATTTGTTGTTGGCCTTTTTTATTGGTTTTGATAAGTGTACAGGTCAGAGCATGGCCACTGGTCAGCCAAAAACTCATTGCTTATTGATATTCTGAGGTTAAATATTCTTTAAATTGAATGTTTAATATTGGCACTTACTTGGCCATCCTGCAGGGAATAAAAGTAATTTTACAGTAGTAAAAGTCAGAAGCTGCCTGGTTGCAGCTGAGAAAATATTAAGGGGGACATATTATGCACATTTCAAGGTCTATATTTATATTTTTGGTGTCTAATGGTATATATTTGCATGATATACAGTTAGCATACCAGTAGGCTACTATACCAGTAATAAAATAGCAAAAAAACACAAAAAGCATGATATGTACCTACCGTATAATAATTGGTGACACTGTAACTACTCACAGCGCTCTTTAGTGAACTACTATAGCTGGCAACTTTTTTAGCTAACATGCTAGCAAACAGGTAACATACAGTACTAACGCTCTGGTCAGTCACAAAATCTCTCTGAGCTTCTTTCTGTTTTCTCCATAGAGGGCTGTTTCTCCCGCTGGCTCTTTGCTCTTAGTGTTGTACTACATTCATTTACTGAAGACAGGAAAAAATCTCTCTGAGCTAGTGAATGTGTTCACATTTAACTATCTGATGAGCTAACTGCTAGTTAGCTCATCAGATCAGAAAATAAGGGCAGTTTATCCAAAAGATGTGTATTTGTACCATGGACTCGTATTTCTATGATGTTGAGCTGTTTATACTCCAACAGGGTTAAATAATGGTGAATGATGCAAGACACAATTGCTCCATTTTGAACCTTTTTGGTTTTCTGTTCCTTCCTTGGTCAGCACTAGCAAGATGGCTTGCTATCGGTCAGTGGTGTAAATTTGCAGGTCAAAGTTCACTATGGTTGAGCTTGATGCAAAAAATGAGCACAGATTATTTTGCCAAGAAATGTTACTTTATTCGAGTATTAATCTAGGACAGTGATAAGGCCACTGTACATGTCAGTCACACAGTTATCTGAAAGTTATGCACATCCTCTGACCAGTCAGTATGAAGTATTGCCCATGGTGGTGGTATAACTGGATATAGAATATTAAATGGATAAGACACATACAGAGACTCCAAATCACACATGAATGTTATCCTGGATAAATGAGGTTGTTTGCTCAGTGGTCAAGGAAATGTTCAGCACATGTGAACAGTGGCTTTGAGGCTTTGAAAACGTGCCATGTGTAGGTGAGCATGTGATTCAGAGCGCAGGTGGGATCTACTGTGTGCTTTTCTTTTTAGCACTAAGCAGCCTGTATTTTCACAGAGATGGAGTGACAGACAAATAGGACAAGGAAAAGCAGGTGAAAGATCAAAGACACAGAGATGGAGAGTGTGCGTGTGTGCTTTGTGACTGAGAGACCGGGGGCGATTGGGTTTCAGAGAGAGAGAGAGAGAGAGAGAGAGATCGAGAGAGAGAGAGAGAGAGAGAGAGAGAGAGAGAGAGAGAGAGAGAGAGAGAGAGAGAGAGAGAGAGATGCTATCATTGACAAACGAGGGTGAAAGCAGAGAAACTTCAGCAGATGGTCACTCAGCATCAGCCTGTCTGCACTCCTCCCTGTCAACGCTCCCCATCTTCTTGTCAGGAAATCTGCCCGTGCTCTTCAGTGTCCACCTCTGATGTCATTGTTCACCTCGCCACACATTTTTCTCACCATTAGAAAAACATACAGTACAACATTTTGCAAGTGGCTGTGTTTGAGAAATCTATTTTATTAGTTTTTTGAAACCAGTCCATCTATATTTGTGAATGCTACAAAACCCTGCAGGCATCTGGGCTAAGTATTTTTTGATCAATTATTTCTTCCAATTTATAATTCATGCTCTCAAATTGCTAGTTAGTCGATGTGTACGCTAACTGCTTAAATCATTCTCTTAAATCAATAATTTGTACCCTGATTCATTCATTCATGCATTTTCTTTACTGCATATCCTCTAGTCTAGAGGGTCGTGGGGGAGCTGGAGCCAATCTCAGCTGATGTTGGGCAAGGGTCTAATCAGGGCTATCGTACAGTATTTACTGTAGAGACAGACAACCATTCACCTACAGGCAATTTAGAGTGACCAGGTAGAGTACCCAAAGGAACACCAAGCAGAAAATTGGATACAATTTACATACATACAAAGTTTTGGGGGAAAAGTCACATTAGTTTCCAACCCTGATTTTGAACCATTTTTGGTAGAATGGCCCATTTAAGGGGAGAAAGGTTGGCTTGAGAGAACAGAAAAGAAAGATGATGCATGTGTAGCTGTGTGCATGTGATCATGCTGAAGTTTGTTGAGTTTGTTGGAGTAAAGCCACTTAAAATAAGTTTAGTTTGTTTTCTTTCTTTTTTTTTGGAGAAACTTGTTTTTAGTTACACTGTTTGGAATAAATCATATTTTTTAGTCACCGAACAAGTCTGAGTCTGCTTCCTATCATCTCGCTTGACAGTCTGGCTGAGTGTCTTCATATCACACCGTTTCAGATTCTCTCATTGTCCTTTTTTTGTGTAGTCAACTAAAACAGTAGTTTTAGAGTAAATCTGTCCACAGTAACAGTGTTTTAGGAAGGAAGCAAATGTGTTTTTTTTGTTTGACTAAGTGGTTCTGAACTTGTCAGGTTCTAGTCAGTGTGTTAAGAAGCATGTAAATGAACTGGAGTAATAACATGGTGGGAATGCCAGTAGTTTTGTAGGTACTTTTGACCAGATGATAACATTCCAGAAAAACCTAATGGATTAACAGACTTCTTAAATTTCATCCACCATCCATCATAGACATCTGTGCAATGCCACACAATTTTAGAGCAATCCATTCAATAGTTGTCAAGATTTCCACTCAAATCCACAAACGTGAATCTCAAAGTACCATTAAAGGAAAGGTTAGAGGATCTCCAAAGTCAGTGGAACACATCGTCTTGGAACAATCAATGTCTGAGCAAAGTTTTTCATCAATCGATCTTGTTAATGTAAAGATATTGCATTAAATACATGCAAACTTTGACCTGCTTATGGCTTTAGATGAAGAGTCAGTAGATCGCCAATGTCATTGGTATTCATCCTTGAGAATTGTTGAGAAACTGAGCCTTATGGTTGCAATACAGAAAAAGTCACACTTCAGTATAGGGATCACGAATGACCACGTTAATATATCCAATAACTGAAGGCTATATATGAAACTTTCAGTCTCGACCAGGACTCAATATTGCCTTCCCTAAATTCACACACACACACACACACACACACACACACACACACACACACACACTCCACATCCCACATCCGCAGCTTACTCATCCTCCCCATGCATGATGATTCTCTGCATGCTTTCACACACAAGGACACTGCATGAAAAGATAGATGTAGTCACAAAGTTCTTGCCAACAATTAAACCTCACACACACGTACACAAACACAACAACAGCCTCCTTTCTGCCTCCTTATATTGTTTCTCTCTATTGAAGCCAAGGTCACTTCTCCATGGAGACATCATCTGTGTTTGTTGACAAGGGATGGTGGCTTTCACATGCAGCTTTGTGTGTGTGTTGAGATATTCTAGTTTTCTCATACAATCTAAATTGCCCTCTATCTCACAATGAAGCCATTATAACCTCTTTATGATAAATATGTTTGTGTGTTCAGGTGTTGTTCTCATTATCTGTGTAACTAGTTACATGTAATGGTGGCACATATTTTAATTACAAAATAAAAGTATCTGTAATCTGTTACAGTTTTTCCTCATTTTTTAATATTTAACATGTTACTGAATACATATTATTACATACATATTGCTGTTTTCAATCATTTGAAATCATTTTTTTTTAATATTTTGTAAATAAATCATGACATAGGCTTATTTGGAGCACACATGGGCTTAAATGGTATCACAGTACCAATTAAGCCCTTTTGACTTTTTTTCATCAAATATCTTTATTTTATATTCCAAACTCTACATGAACTAATGAATCCATTTTCAAATGAGAGATACATCTTGCTTTATAAGAAATGATCTCCCTTATAAATCATGTCAGTATCCATGAAAAATTTTGATTTAGGTGCTTAATGGGTACACTTACCCTAAAACATTCATTAGAAATTTAGAAAAAATAATCAAATGTAATATGTTACATTACTTTACTTAAGTAATTGAAATAGTTACATTACTTTTTATATTTTAAAAAGTAATCTGTAACCTATAACATTTTCAAAGTAACCTTCCCAACCCTGCTCATTATATACACAAAATGTCTTTATGTCAAATACACTAGATGTTTAATGTGCAGGATTTTCTGGAAATAGACAGTTAAATGTGCTAGAAATCATTTGTATCATGGTGTAAAAATGCTGGCAGGAGCTTCAGACAGCCACAAACAAACTGGTAGCTGCCTAACAAGGTATAACAGTTTTGTTTTGCAGCCTCATTCTGTTTGTGTGTTTATACACTGTAGGTGTTGAAGATTAGACTCGCTCGGTCACAAACTCTGCCCCGCTGACTTCAGTGAAAGTGTTAATCCTTCTGTTTTGATTTTGATGACATCTTTGGTGTGAAGCTGTCATTTATCAAAGCGCTGATAAACAGATGGTGTTATGGGTGTCGCTGGGACTTGACAGACAGCAGCAAGTAAGTCACACAGACTGATCACTCTGACACACTGACCCACGGGCATATAGCTTCAACACACACACACATGCGCACCCACACCCCTCCAGATTTCTCCTTGAGCTTTTGTGAATTAAATTAGTTTTCTCTCATGTTGTGTGCAGACTTGGTGACTATGACAACTATCCAGTTCATCTTCACTACATGCTGTGTTCATTTGTTTTTGGATGTGTGAAGTCAAAAATGGAAAAACCATCTTCCAAACCCTGACACATTCCAACTACTTCTAACTCAATCAATAACACTGTATCACTTATATTAATACAATCATATAAAATATATTAACAGCCAAGGACCAACATTATGAGTACATGGTTTTTAATACTGGTACTTTTACATATGTCAGATTTTGAACGTGATACATTTACTTATAATGGAGTATTTTACACTGTGTTTTACTTAACTACAGGCTTCTATCACCAGTGGGTTTGAAACCATTCTGAAAATTAAATTGTCAATAGTTTTTGAAATGAATACTTGTTAACCACTGACTGTGTGGCAGGTATCTTCATTTGATGCCACATTGTGACCTGGGAGACCTTGCAGGGGGTTTACCAATAGGAACTCTGTTTTATGAGGTTTTATGTGGAGACACTGTAGCTCCAGTGTAAGTTCAAGTGTAAAAGCTTCTATTGGTGCATTTTCACTAATGGGTAAAATATTAGATTGTCAGAAATGGAGCACAGTATTAATTCAGACAGAACACTGAAGTGATTGGCATCAGCTGTTTCATTGGTGAGTCACAATCACAGGATGAATCACTGCTGAGAGCACCAACTGACTGGTGACATCTAGTCATATGCATGCAGGTGTGCAGCAAGGCCATTATAACCTGACACTTCTCTCTATAACAGTCCATGATGACATCATATATTCATTAATTCACCTCAACCCTCTAATGTGCAGTGTTTGAGTGTTGTTGATTTAACTTAGATTTACTATCTAGCCATTTCTACTCAGATTCTTCCAGATCAGAACTTTCTCCACCAAATTTTAACCATTTGTTATAAAGTCTCAGTTCTCGACTTAAAGCAGGCACAGTATAAAACAATACACGCCACTCTCTCTCCCTCTTTGCTCTCTTTTATCCTCATCACTTCATCTACCATATATTCTTAACTTTTTCCTGTTTTCAGTCATCTCTAGCTCTGATCCTCTCTTTCCAAACTTTTTCCTGTTCCTCACCCAGTCTGTCTTTGCCTCTGTTCCATCTGTCTTTACCTCTTGTCCCTTTTCATCTCTGTCCTCTTGCTCTCTCTTCCTTCATTCTGTTCTCCAGCTGTTCACAGAGTCCTGTGTTTATTTGACATATTGAACTGTTTTGAAGACAATAACCTTTCAGTATATCTTGGACAGTAAGTGCTGCTGAAGCTCATAGATGCACACATTGTCACATGTCAAATAGGATATACATTTTTTGAAATATGCATGCATACACCCATATACAACATGGCTGTTCATTTTGCACATGGATACAAATATGGAGAAATAATTATGTCCAGAGTGACATATTTCACATATATCATCACTGACTCACTGACTGAGTGATGAAGGCCACCGTTGCTAGGTATCTTAGAATGCATTTGGCAGCAACCGGCAGCAATGGCGGGGATTAAGGTGTTGTCATTTTTTCTGTAAGACTATTAAAATATCACTTCATTATGTTTTGATATCTTTTTATTAATCAGCTGATAGACATTTTTGTTGAGTGTTTGACCCATATTTATTCAAACATTCAAAAAACACAATTCAAAAATACTGTTTATTCACATTTAATTGAAATTGTTATGTAACGTTGGACCAATATATATTGTGATTGTAAATGATTTTTCTCCATTGACAAAAAGTGTGAAAACTGAAGAATACACTCTTTCTTCTCTATGTATGGAGATACAAGGGGATTTGTGAAATGCCAGAATATAAGTAGTATGTAAGGGTTAACCACAGTGTTGTCACACCATAAAGCAGCGAGACGGAAATATTTTAAGGCGGCTCCAGACTTTCATAAATCTAGGCTTACTATCTTGACACAACCCTGGTGAGACCAAGATGTTTCTAATTAAAAGCCCCTTCAGCATTTCATACACAGTCCACCCATATATTACATAAACTTTGACCTAGTAAGTTCATTTCTACCTGGCATACAATATGTGGGTGTCATGTGATTCTGAAGTTGACAGAAGACACCTTTTGAATGGATAGTTTGAGTGGGGTTGTATGTGGTCCTTAACCATAGTTGGTGTATTACCTGTAGTAGATTTGCCCCCCAGTTTGCAGAGATAGATAGGATATGCTGTGTACTGTATTAAACTGAGCAGCACTTTCCAACCCAAACAGCTGATCTGTGGTGTAATACCACAGATCAGCATGTGTAGGAATATAGAAGCTCCAGGGTTGAGAAAATGTAGTGCCAAAGGAAAGGGCTGCCTGACAGCAAGGTAAAGTTGTGAAAATATTATACATATAGCATACACTTAAATTGATATTTATTCATTGATACATTCTGCTGCTGGCCTCATCCACAGCAGGACATTGCCTAGCATTAATATATATGAACATGCACTCTCAATTGTGAAAAATGTAATATAACAAGTAATTGCTAATTAGTAATTACCTATAATGAGTGAATAGTTAAATAATGTAATTGCTTTTTCATAACAAGTAATGGCAAATTCATTAATTTAAGTTATTCATATCCACCATGTATTATTGAAATCAGTTCACAGGCACATAAACAAGTTATACTAAAAGCCTAACCTTCTTGTCAGAGTGTCAGGGTCTGTTAGGGTTTTAGTTGATTTTCTGTTCTTGTTGTGCCACTTCCTGTTTTATTTTGAAGTCCTCGTCTTACCCCTGTCTTCCTGTCAAGTTTCCCGCATGTGTGATTGCTTTCCCCGCCCTAATGTGTTTCACCTGTGTCTAATTGTCTTCCCCCTCCTCCGTGTTTCCCTTCCCTTCTGTGCCAGATCGTCTTGTCCTTTGAGTTCCAGCGTATTATTTCCTTGAGTATCTTCCTGTGAGTCACCAGTTTTGATTCCCCAACCATCGAGTTTAGCCTGCCGATTAATTGTACCTTTGCCTGTTGTACTGACTACCTGGTTTTGACCCCCGCCTGCAATAAACGACTCTGAGTAAGCCTGAGCCCATTGGTTCCTTCATTGTGTCCTGATCCATACATGATACAGAGGTCATAAAAGTTTAATCTCAGTCTACACGGTTTATTCAAAAATATGTTTGTACAATAAGCTCCTGCCTTAAAACTGTCTGCACACCACTCCTCTTCAGCTGAGCAGTTACCTGTTATATTGTCACAGAGGAGGGTCTTTTTCCTTGTAAATGCATCACAAAACTCTCTTAAGCAATAATAATGATATCATGGTATGTGCCTGCTTTAATGTGTGCAACAAAACGAGATGTCAATCAAGCCTGGTTCACTACTGTATGAAGGCTTCATGAGTAGTTGAACAAAGTCTGTAAATACCAGAGTAGTTTTGGGGTAAGTTTAGTATTTGAGACTGTATCATTGTCATTGCCAAAATTAGGAATAACATGAATATCTGAGTCTTGCTTTAGGTTGTAATACAAATGAGGCTCACAGGTTATTCGTGTATTTTAAACACAGTTTTTGAATAGTGTGACAGTGTGTCTCGGTGCTCCTGCCATAGATGTATTAATGTCTTCACTGTCACAAAAGGGCGCTGTGCCTGCTGTATATCATTACCGTTAACATCTGCATAAATCTAAATAAAGCTCTAATTTGATCTCTCAGCAACCAACAGGTCCGGTTTCAATCCTGACCCCTCTCTCTCTCTCCCTGGGGTCTATAGCCTGCCGCCGATTTGCATAAATGAATGATGATTGTGAATATATAGCAAATATGCAAATGAGCCAATTATGATTGATCAGCTGATTGATTGGTGTTGTCTCGCCGGTACCACCCGCCCCCTGCGTGCTGCTCTCCGTCCCTTTGCAAGCACAACTTCCATCCCCACGGCAACGGCTTGTCATGACAGATGTTGGTGATTGACAAGTGTGTAGGCAGGGCCAGAGGTTAGTGACTGCTGAGGGTGTGTGTGTGTGTGTGTGTGTGTGTGTGTGTGTGTGCATGTGCGTGTGTGTCTACACTCTAGCACATCTGTTCACTGGATGAATATACAAAAAAAGATGAAATAGACCAATTATATGATCAGAATATGTTTAGGAACATCAGAGAACATCAGGAAAAAGTCTTTGTGTGTGTTTTAATCTTTTATGCTGCTGCTGTCACCTGCATTCATGCACGCGCACACACACACACACACACACACACAGACGCATACACGTGAAATCTAAACACATGTGAAAACCTCTGAGTCTCACACTGACGCATTCAATCTGCTGAGGCTTTTGATTCTTTCAAGGGCACACCTGAACATGTGCCACACACACACACACACACACACACACACACACACACACACACACACACAGTGTATCTCCTCCAGTCTCTCTCCTACACACACCACATTGTTGCATTCTCTTTTGCACACACAATCTCATATCCTCTCTCTGTTTCTCTTCCTCTCTCTCTTCCTCTCTCTCTCCCTCTCTCTCTCCTTCTCTCTCTCCCTCTCTCTCTCCCAGGCCAGAGGAGAGGCTGGGCCAGTGTCTAGTCGTGGCCTGACAGTGTAGGGAGGGCCACAGAGGTGAGTGGGAGTTGATTGAGTTTGCTCAGCTACAGCCCATGGGACTGCAGACAATATTACAGGACTCACACTCTCACCTGCGTACGTACACACGCACCTGAAGAGCGGCCAGCTACTACACACTCAATTTAATCAGGGCTTATGTCTATGGAAGTGAGCATATGTGACCTCCTCGTTTTCTGCGCCTTCTTCTCTGCCTGCCTCGCTGTCTTTCTCTCCGTCTATCAGTGTATCACTCTGTCTGTCGGACAGCTTCCCGATTCCCTCTCAGTCTTACTTCCTGTCTTCTTTGTTTCATCTTACCCTTCTCGCAGTCATCATATCTATCACTGCCTGTCTGCTTATCAGACGTGACAAAGTGCGCCATTTTGCATGAGGTGAGAGCAAAAGTTCAGCAAGTCTTTTTTGTAAATGGTCTAGATAGATTTAACACAGACAAGGGTTCAAGCTTTCGGGTCTTGAAGGATAATCCTGATTTATGAGAAGCTGCTTTTCTAGTTTTTTCCCACATTCCTATATCTGCAATAATAACATTGTGCTTGCAAATGTCATCACTGATGTTAAGGAATAGGGTTGACATGGCTCGGAAGGAGTTTGATTTATAAGCAGTCAGATGTGCGTGAAGGTTTCCTCCACCCTTTTCCCCCAGGAATGCATCAGTATGGAGTTGATGGAATGAATGGTTGAATACATACATACATACTAAGGGTGAAACTAATAATCGATATGAATTGTGCAGCAATACACAGACCTGTGGATCGGTCTAAATGTAGCATGAACTGGCTGATGACCCGATTACAAAGTTATGATTGATGTTGACGTTAGATTCGGTTTAATGTAGCTGATGTGATGCTGAATGCTCCTTCTGCTCAGTGTCTACATCTCTCACCTCCTTCACTAGTTTCTTTGGCTCTAATTTGTGCCAATAGTGAAGACTGAATATGAAGTTTGTTTTGATTGTCAGAGGGGCTTTGCAAAGTTCTCAAAGTGCAATGTATTACAGTAATAAACACAATAACCTGGTTCTGAACTGATACATGTCAAAAGTAACATAAATACTTGTTCCCTGCTTTTATTAAATATATCTATTTGAAGGTAAGCAATGCCACATTTATAAGATTGACTTATGTTTATTTATATTGTAAAATTAATGTCTACCAAATCATGAATTGAACCAAATCATTCCATATTAAAATGGTCACTTCTTGACTTCACTGTAGCTATGTTTCTGTATTCCCAGACCTCAGCAATTACTTTGGTGCATACAATGTTATGAGAAGTAATGCTTTACACTATAAAATTAACTGTAATAAACTAGAATCCTTATAAACCATACTGTACATAGCAGATTCATTGATTTAGCACTGATTCATATCTGAGTTTCATTTGAACCAGAATGTGGAAAATGCCATCAAATAAAAAATCAAAAGACAAGTAAGACATTTTATTAATTGCTTTCCACATCACTCACATTTTCTCCTGTGATTCTTTTTGGCTTTTCAAATACATTCCTATAGTCATATACCTCCCAAAATATTCAATTTGCCTCTCTACTTTGGAGTCAAATTTGGCCTTGAAAAAAAATCCACCTCCTGTTTGAATTACATTAGAATCTACTTGTATCACTATCCAGATTTTGGGGGTCAAATTTAGGATGTTATTATCCACTAACCACTAAAGCTCTCAGAAAAGTGTTTTCCACTGAGAAGAACTGCTGGGTTACTGTCATGTACTGTACTGTGGGCTGATGCGTGTACATGTTAAATTCTGTCTGGATAATAGAGATGAAATATGATATTGTAGAAATATGTGTATGTTACAATGTGTTTGTGTGTGTATATGAGGATATTACTCCTGTATGTGTGTAGGAAGTATGTGTGTGTTGATGAAGTCTCTGCCAGGGGAACAGTAATTACAGCATTCAGGTCATCTTTCCAAAAAGCCTCCAATTAACAGAATCACAGTGCTGCCCTCTCCTCTCCTCCTCTCTTCATGTCTTTCCTCTCATCTCTTTTCCTATCCTCGCCGTCCCATCCCTTCTTCTATTCCCGTCGTCTTTTTCCCCCCCGATCAGATTTCCTCACATCTCCCTGTCTGCACTTTTCCACTGCGCCCCTCCTCGTTTCTGCGCAGCATCCGTCAAGGATCACTTTTAATGACAGCGCCTGAACGCTGCGGGACAAAGGCTTTGAAGAGGACGACACCATACTAGAGATCAGAGGATTTGTATGTCTGCATGTGTTTGTGTATATATGTGTGTGTGGAGACTAGATTTGTGAGTGTGATTACCTCTCATCACGAGGAGATTTATTAGATTATCACTCACAGCTGTAGCATCTCCTGGGTGTGGTTGATACATGCTTTTATTTTTATTTTGTGTATGGACCTCCTTTCCCTCTGTTCCCATATTATGTCTTCCTTTCCTTTCACTCCCTTTTTACAAGTGAGTGCCTGTAATTAAAACATATATGTAACCTTTACATACAGTTTGGGTCAAATTTGACCCATATTGACAAATTAAAGGAATACAAACACCCTAAATAACATTCTTTAAAGCTGAAATTGTATTAATTTTATGACTTTTCCTAAAGTGGCCGAGCGCAAAAATTTAAATATTTGGAAATTATTTGTTTTTATATGCAGCTGCTATATATTTTTGCACATAGAGGGTGTTAATGGCTATCACAAAACTTACCATTCAAATGTTACATCCTTCACTTTCAATAAATGAATAGAATAATTATGGCTTTTCTTGTTTTAGAGATCATAATATAGTGTGATTCAGCATGTATTTTCACTATAAATATATAGTATCAAACCAAAAGAAAATATGAATTTTGTATAATAGGAACACTTTATAAAGAAATAATTCAGCTGACTCAGAATATAAACAGTATGTAAATGAAAGGTATTTTGGAATAAGAATGTACCCAAAGGAATGTGGTCAAAAAAAGCTAAATCAAATATATTTATGTAAACTTGGAATTACACATAATTTACAAAGCTGATACTGAGTGGAAAACGTGATTGCCTATCAATCATCTGCCGCACCATTAGTGTGACGTTGCCATGATAATATCTAGAATCACAGCTTGTCTGTAAAAGATAAAGACATTAAGTGCCTGATTTCATTAAATCAAGAAATGTGTATTATTATATTATTATTATTCATATTTTTTTTAGTTGTGATTTGTGTTGCTTAAATGCTCTCCAACCTCATTGTTAGTGTGGTTCCTCTCCTCTCAATCCTCTGATTTGTTAAGTGACAGGTGAAGGTCTGGAGTTTGATGCATGGACATCTATATCAGCTGATTGAAGAAACAGTCAACCAATAAGAGGTAAGTATTAAGTAGATTTAAAGAGGCAATGTCAGAGAAAAACAATGTTAAATGTGAATGAAAGTTTTGTTGAAAGCTTATCTACTAATATAACAACTCTTAAATGTGTGTATTTTGTCGCAACAAATGTCACCAAAGATTATTTTTAATGATGTCGACAAAATAAAGGAGCAAGAAAAAAACAAGACAAACAGAGCCTGAATAAATGAAGTGAAAAGAAAAAGGTATTTCACACTGATATTCAGACTGCCTCATTTACATATTACTTTGTATCCACAAGAAGAAAACCACAGAACAAAGTGGAGAAGAAACCTAAATCACTTGTGTGTGTTAAATGTTTAAAGTTTATTTTTACCCTGAAGCCACACACATGACATTAACCCAGCTTTAGTCTCTCTGTCTCTTCTCGCCTCACACTCGCTTTCTCTGGAGTGAAGCTGAGTGTTGGCAGACTCTCCTGCCTGTCCACTTCCCTTCAGGAATAGTATTGGCATTCACCTTCCTCACACACACACCCCTCTAACTCCAAAAGTACGCAGTAACAGTCACCTTTTCTCTCACCCCCTCTTTGCTTCTCTCAAACTGCCAACCCCATTGCTTCCCTTCTCTTTCTCTCTCTCACACTCTTTCTCTCTCTCTCTCCATCTAAAGGTGAATGTTGCGGTCATTGTCGGCAGATCTGCCCAGAAAATTGAATCTGCCAGCAGGTTGGGGGCCAGGGAGGCGCAAGTGCCAAGCTCTACACTGATTTAATTCTGTGTGTGTGTGTGTGTGTGTGTGTGTGTGTGTGTGTGTGTGAGTGTGAGTGTGTGGGTCTGTCATAGGCTACTTTCAGGGACAAGATTTCAGACTTAAGACCAGTTAATTGGGGACAGCTTGTCCAATTGGAGACAAAAGCCAATTGGTGAAATGCTGATTTTTGGGTCAGTGGTTAAGGTTAGGGTCAGGTTTGTGCAATAGCAGAATACAAGTAATTAGGATACAAAAAAAGCTAACTTTATGGTGTTACAATTACAGGGAGAAAAAAAAGACGAAATCACATTATTATTATATTATGTCTTATTATTATATTATTGCAATTTGCCAAACATCTCCAATTTGTTGACAGTTTTGCTAACAGTTGGCAAGAGCACTAGTGCTTGCCTGTAGTCGTGTCTCTTGCTCTGTCACCATGAAAGCTGCAGCGTGCGGCTGGCACGCCCACTACGCCTGCAGGGAGTGTAAGCAGAACGCTGCACACACACTGCTGCCCCGCTGTAGCACCTACAGTCACTAATGTTATAGTAACAGCATTAGAAGGCGGGCTACGTTGTTGTCACCGCTGGGTTACTATATAAGTGATAGTTTAAAATAAAATAAAATAAATCTCTCTCTGCTGCCATCTGCTGGTGGGACACTGAAACACACACTTGACATTGACCTGCAACTCATTTAAACGCTTTATTGTCTTACAGAATTAAGTAAATTTATTTTATTTTGCCTTTATTTTCATATTTGAAGTATTGAAGAAATCCAAAAGTAACAGAAAGTAATCAAGTTACATTACTTTGATATTGTGATACTTGGATTAGGTTGCTGATTACATAGAATAGAATAGAATAGAATAGAATAGAATAGAATTTGATTTTCCACCATGGTGGAAATTTGTCTTTTGCTCACCAATAACAGACATACAACAGACAGAAATTACATAAGATCCATAGAATCTATAAAAGCTCCTGTGTGCATATTGTGTATTGATAACTTGGAAGTTTTGGAAGTGTTTACAATATGA
This sequence comes from Scomber japonicus, assembly GCF_027409825.1. NCBI lineage: Eukaryota > Metazoa > Chordata > Actinopteri > Scombriformes > Scombridae > Scomber > Scomber japonicus. Next base: position 27,588,965 of record NC_070582.1, on the reverse strand, counting down.
ATTGCACTTGGAATAAAATACTTCTCATGAATATTACTGGTTGCCAAAGGAACTCTGTAGTGCCTCCCAGAGCTCAAAATCTCCAATTGGCCAGAGAGAGCTTTACATGTTGTAACTGGTCATTTGTAATTGTGTCAGATTACATTTTTTTTTTTTTTTTTAAGTATATTTTTTGGGCTTTTTTTTTTTTTTTTTGCATTTAATGTTCAGGACAGTGTAGAGAGACAGGAAACAGGAGGCAGAGAGAGGGGGAATGACACGCAGGATAAGGCTGCTCAGCTCGGGATTCGAACCGGGGTCGCCTGCAACGAGGACTATAGTCTCAACACATGGGGCGGGTGCTCTACCCGCTGAGCTATGCTCAACCCCGTCAGATTACATTTTAAAAGTAACCTGCAACCCTGTTTATGATTAGGGTTAGAGTGAGTCTCTACGAAATGAATGCAAATGTGTGCGTGTGTGTGTGTGTGTGTGTGTGTGTGTATGTGTGTGTGTGTGTGTGTGTGTGTTTGTGTTTGTGTGTGTTTGTGTGTTTGGTCATGTATCTATACTACATATGCAGTATTGTGTGCATATGTCTTTATGCTGCTGAGAAATAGGAAATGCTGGATTTACGTTAAATGCAAGACTACTTCAACTGAACTCTGTTCAATTATATGCAATTAAATCATGTTCTAATCTATTTTAATCATAATGTAGGAAAAATTATGTAAGACAAAGAAGCAAAGTGAGACAGAGATTCTTAGATGTTAGACTCAGCATCTTGATGCAACCTGCACTGAGCTGTTTCCTACAGAACAAAACATTGTTTGTTATATTGCTGCTACGTATACTCTTGGCCCATTCCTATTGTGGAGATAATGTACATCACATCAATAGAGCACTAGTGCCATTTCTCTTTTAAAATGGAAATCAGGAGGTCACAATCTTCGCTCTATGGACATTTTGCAATGTGTTGCTCCCAAAGTAAGAACTGAATTGAGAAAGAAAGCTTTTAACTTTTTGTCGGCACCTGATGCTCGGAATAATTTACAATATGAACTTCAACTTCAAAAGCTCGTACCCTTGACCAAATTTAAAGCACTAGTGAAAATTCTGGAGTCCAGGCTGTCTATGTGCAAGTGTTTTATATGAGTAGGTTTTAATTTATGTATTGTCTGATAATCTGATTATTGTACTGTAACTGTGTTGCTGCTGTCTTGGCCAGGTATTCCTTGTAAAAGAGGTCCTTGATCTCAATGGAACTAATGTGGTTAAAAAAGGCTAAATAAAAATATATTTACTGGCCTCCATGATTGTAAAAAGTGGTTGCAACTCCAGAGTGGGAATATAGCCAGAAGGCAACTTTTTGGATACCTACATACCAATTTTTACCCAAACCCAAATGTAACTGATTGTTACATACCACTGGTCAGGAAGTACAGGGGACACTTTGTTTCCTGCTGCAAAGATGAAGTTGTTGCTAACATCAGGATTAGCCCCTTCACTTTAAGCAAAATAGAGGAATTTAGCTTGGGTCTGGAGGAGCTGTACCACCCTTTTACTGACAAACTGTAGCTTAAAGTGTGCACTCACAGTTTTACTCTGGTCTGATTGCTACTACCAACCTGCTCTAAACACAGCGACACCATCACCATATCCCTCGCTTCAACCACACACTCACTACTCACTGAGCTATTCCTTAAAGGGGACATATTATGCACATTTCCAGGTCTGCAATTTTAATCTAGGGCTCTACTGGAATATCTTTGCATGATTTACAGTTTTAAAAAACCTCCTTATTTAACTCATACTGCCCCTTTACACAGCTTCACAGTTTAGCCTCTGTCCGTGCTGCTTTTGACCTGCAGGGAGTTTTTCTACATATGTTAAACTCAAGTTTTGGAACCTTGACTCTATTAATCACGGATATCCAACATCATAACTGTGCATAAAGAACAGATTATCACAAACAGCTTAATAATGGAGGTATGCTACATCTACAACCACTGACCACTTTCAGATCCAACCAGATACCCACCCAACCCAATCAGACTATCAGAGTATAACTAGAACCAGGTGTGATAAAAAGCTATACCCTGCAATGACAGAGCTATTCTGCTGACCAGTGCTGAACACTGGATCAACTGGTGATGTTGCTGAACATTTTCCAGGGACATGTAGCCTTAGCCTGGTATTGTATGTATGTAGTCATCAAGCACTGGGGCTTGAAAAGTGGGGGGCAAGGAAACTTTTTGTCCCTACACTTTGAGTTATGGTAATGAAGTGGTAACATCTAAACTGGGTATTACTGTCATAGACATTATTAGCAACATGTTTCTGTTGGGCTAAATTAGTTAACATATGCTCCTAAAATACACCTAACAACAAAACTATGGCACAAACAATAAAAATACATTGAAATATGTATTTTTGGCTTCTGTACATATTGTTACAGTGTTTACATGTTGACATGTACTACCACAGGGTCCTATTAGAACTGGTAAAATGTTAGCTTAGCTGCTAGCGTGATATGGCTAACCACAACACCTCAACTTTTACAAACACCACAAAGGGGTAAACTGCCAACTTTCCCTTATCCACTGACCCTCTAATTAACTCATCAATAGATACATTTGTGACCCATCTACTGCTTGCTACTTGTTTGTTAGCAACGCATTTCTGTCATTGTTTCTTCAATACTGCATGACAATGTATTGGCTTCTCCTGACAGATAATGTAGGTCAGTCTGACCATGACTACTATGTCATCTGCAAACTGATCTCACTCCTGGAACAGAGTGTGAGGGTTTCAGTAAAATCAAATAGGGGAACAAAGGACAAGGAGAAAGAGCGGCTGGACAGGGAAGATTATCTCTCTATTCTAGAGACTGAAGAAAAAAATAGAAACAGGTGACAGCAGCAAAGAGAAACGCCTAATATCTAGACAAAGCTGTGACAAGAGACAAAGAGACAGTGAGAAAGAGAGAGAGATAAAAAGTGGTGCCTCTGGCTGTCAGGTAGACCAAAACAAACACTGGGTGCCATGTCGCCAAAGGGCCTGTTTCAGCCAGACTGACACTAAATTAGACCCTCTACTGTCTAGTTCAAAGCAGCAACAACATCAAGTGTGGACCTCCACCTGTGTTTGTTTCTTTCTCTTACTTTTCCTACTCTTTCTTCTCTTTTCTGTTTTAACTTCCCTCTCCTTTAATTTCATCTTGCCCTTCATCATTTATTAGCTCCCTTTATTCAGTTATTTTCTCCTGCCTTGCTTTTATCCCTTTTTATCCCATCTTTGCACCATCCCCTCCATCCATCCATACAGCCTTCCCCTCCCATTGATTGTGTTGCCCTCTTCACCCCATCTCTCTCATTCATAATTGAACAGCATTAACTGCCGCGGAGGCCAAGCAGTCGTTTAATTAGCTGACCAGCCTGCAGAGACTCGCTGCAAAACATACATTACACTCCTGCTCAGAATACTCCAAATACAGAGAAATGGTCAGTCTGTTTTTATATGAAGACGATCAACAAATATTTTGCACAGTAAAGTTACTTCCATTCTTAAATAGTAGGAGGGGAATTTAGTTTGGCTAATTGGTGCAGGATTTGTGTGTGTGTGTGTGTGTGTGTGTGTGTGTGTGTGTGTGTGTGTGATTTAAAGTTGCAGTGTTAAAAAGGGTGTAAATGAAGCAGCCAATATTGCTTCTCTCAGCTCATGCTCAATTTGAACGCAAACAGGTGACAGGTGATAGCAAAACACATGTTCTTTAGAGACATACGTTTCTAAAGGTGTTTTAAGACTATGTGCTTTGCGCCACCACAGTATATATTTATGATATTTAAAGCTACAATTGCTTAATAGTACCACTGAAATCTTGCAGATCTTCTGTCCTTGCTTGCTGTCACAAAGTGGTAGCCAATCAGTCAAAATAATTGACCATTCCCTGACTTTCAAACACTCCTAATTGCACTAAAAGTCAGCTAACAAATGCTTCTGGAGACATTGCGCTGAAGCAATTGCTGAATCTTTCAGAGTAAATTTTGGGCATTTTATGCCTTTATTAGTAGAGAGCTGACACAGAATGAGGGGAGAGAGATAAATGGGGAATGACAGGCAACTAACGTCACCAGCCGTACTCAGACTCAACTCACTTATGATGTTTTAAAAATATTTCCTCAGAGTATAACAGTGCCTGATCTTGGGGGATATGCAGTATTGGGTCAGAGTTAGTTGAATGGAGGACTATCTTAGAATAGGTGCTGTAACCTAAAGGAAGAATAAAATGATGGCCATGCATGGTATAAAGCCCCTGAAAACTTGATTTGAAAACTAAAGGTTTTGTCAATAAAGTAAAATGTCATGATTTTTTTTTAAAGTAATGATCAAAATTATGTATTTTTAAAATTTATACTAAGGTATTATGTTTAACCCCTTAATTCCACCAGGTGCAGATGCGACCCGGCCTCCAGAGCTGATCATTGCCACACTAGTCAATGAGTGCGACCCCACCAGGCATTGTGGCACGTTTCAGCACGTCTCTCTGCTTTGCTGCACCAAGTCTATTTTCAACAGAAGATGCTTCAAAGCCACATCAAGCAAACAGCACAGAGCATTCGGTTAATTCTCAATAACCCGTGCAGACTCCCGAACGTATTTCAGAAACAAACATGAATAAAACAGACAAATAAAGAGACCATTTAATTATGTAGCCTGCTGACCCACAGTACAAGTACAACAATCAAGGAAAATTACCAAATCAACTAAACTTGAGAAAGTTAACAAAAATCAGGCTGTTTAGTTGTGCTGCTACTACAGTAATTATTTGATTGGGCTGCTGTAATTACTGCATTAGTAGTACAACTTAATTTAAAAGGCGGATATCTTGCCCAGAGTACACTACAGTGCAAATGAAATGCTCCCGGTGGGTTAGTATGTCATGCAGAGGACGGAGAAAAACCATAGCCGGTGAAATCCGGGGTTAGACTTTGATGCTCAAATACTCATCAAATGTGTGGGTGTGGTTCGATCAGATTTGATTGACAGAGGCCTACACTCTTCAACGCTACACTACAGCCTAGTCCCAATTCTCTTCCCTTGACCCTACCAGTTGTTTCAAAGTGCCCTCCATTTATATTAGTGGTCCCTCAAAGTGGAGACACATGGGGTAGGGATTGAAATGGCACACCACTCGTTTACATCATCAGTAGCTGACAATGGCACATACCTAACACACCAGTGAGTCTGTACCTGACAGAGGTTTTCTATATTTGCCTTACATATTTGGGTGATTATTTGCAAAGATATACTTACGTTTATGGGCCTCTTTCCCCACATTCGTAGCCATGTTCATCTTATGCAGCCTCTGTTCACAATGGATTCAGAGAATTTACTTCTACCGCTCCATTTGAAGGCTGCATCTGACAACAGTCCATTTGGAGGAGGCGTTTGGAGGGCTAACCCTAACCCTAAACCTAACCCTACCCCATGTGCGAACAAAATGGAGGATTTGGGCAATGTTGCATGATTAGTTTATGGAATGCATGAAACTATATTCAATAAAACAGTGAGAAGAACACAGAAGAAAAGCACAAAACACAGAAGATCTCTCATGTAGCAGATTATTTTGATTTCATGTAGGACCCCATCAAAGTAAGAAGTCGACTGAGAAATAGGTTTCAGGGCTTCTGTGAGTATAGTTGCGACAGTTTGACAGACACACACAGCTGGAGAAGACTCCCAAATCTTGTGATTTTTAAATAAGCAAACAGTTTACAACTTCATCAACAGCGACGACTTGAATTATTTCTTAGATATTCACAGATACAGACTAAGGTGAAATTAAAAGAGCATTTCCACTCACACTCACCCCACATAAAGCCCTTGTTGAAAAAAGGTTTGCCATTTGTTGCACCTCAAAAGTCGATTTCATATTTCTTTAACCTCATTATCACTCTTGCTGAAGAGGTGAGACAACAGATATCCCATGATTTCCTCACCTGTGCAATTACAGCTACTGCGGGAGTTTGGTCACACAGGTTTCACAGTGTTATTGAGATTCATGAATGCAAAGTTTACCAGCTGATATGATGTCAAGAGAAAGACAGTTTTTCTATATTTAAAATAGACTCTGGGTACATTAAAGGTCCTTTCAATTGGTTTTTATACATCATTTAAAAAAAGAGTGCTAAATACTACTGAATTTGCATTTTTCTCCAACATTATCTGGTTGTTGTGTTTTTTTTGGTGTTGTTGTTTACATGTAATTGTGGTAATTTAAGCATTATTTCAACAATCCCTTGCTTTCAGACACAATAGATTCAATTATGGTTGATGTGAAAGTAAAAGTTTAGTTCCTTTTAAGTTTTCCCAATTATACAATATATTTCATCCTCATGGCCTCCAGCTCACAGCAGAATTAATAAGGTGAACCCCTGTGGTCTATATATAGTGAGGGAGTTAGAGGTTAAAGGTCAAACTGTGTACACTGGTTTACAGCAAAGTAAAAGTTCCTTTTAAGTTTGCCCAATTTTGTGTTTTTCTGTGATTGTCTTACCATTTATTCTGGATATTGTCTCTCATTTCCCTCTTTGTTAGGAAGTGAAGAAAAAGGTGAGAACACTGAAAACCCTATGTGAGTCTATCATCTCTCAGATGCTGACATCTCTGGATGAGACCCAGATGAGGTTATATCAGGAACAGTAGACAGCATCAAACTTATGAGAGAAGACCAAGGAAGAAGGACAGACTGAAGTGTGAGACATCCTGCCTTCAGTTGGATAATCAAATGCTTTACAGCTCACTAAATCCTCCCCAGCTACTGCTTTATTAATAACCCTGAGTCCGACCTTTGACTGTCTTGTGAAAGGCAAAAGCACTAGAACATTAAGCTCAATTGGATTTTATCAGTATTCATTATTGTCTTTGGTTATTTTATAAATAATAGGTCACATATCTAAAGAAAAAAGCAAAAACAAGATGAAAGGTAGATCTAGTAGGAGGGAAAAGTAAAAAGTTTCCCTACTGCCCATGTTTGGAGTTTGCATTATTTCTACTTTAGTTATTGTACTTAGTTTACTTCTGTAAAGCATTCATCATACTTTTAGCACCAGCTTGCTCCTTTAGTCTACAAATAATTACTGTACACTCGGTACACCAGCAATACATAACCACCATCATGACTCTGTGGACTCCTGCAGTAACAAACCACAAATCAGTCTCCCTCATTTTACTGTGCTAATACTGTACTAATGGATTCTGACCACCCCACCAGATCAGCAAGTTGTGGTTGTTGTGCGGTGAACCCTTTGCTCCTTTGAGTGTTGTGGGTAAATAACACAACTGGTCCCCTGTTGAGCTGTTTAACCCCTCTGCATCCAATCCACTTGTGCTCAAATAATCCAGTCTAAAGCACACTTGAAGCATACTTAGACTTTTATCCACAAAACAGATTTTCAAGCTGCAGAAATCTTCACTTTTGTGTCATTTAGGATATATGAAGCATAGCGTTAGTTCATGCAGGACATGGAAGTCATAAGCCCCAGCTGTAATCAGCTGACAGCCACCGATTGAATCAGCACACCTTATCAGTCACACACCAATCACAGCCACTCACACCTCGAGGCGGACCATTTAAATATGACTCCCACCTACACTAATATCCTTTCACCATTGCTCACACTGCTACTGGCAAAGCTTGCCTCCACCACCCTAGACTCCACCTTTCTGGTTCAGAATCCCACCATGGCTCTAGGGTCAATCTGCAATTCATGTGTTCTTCGGCCCACTCCAAGGGGTTTTTTGCATTGTGCTCCCTGCTTTTAGCTCAGCATGCTGCTGGCTAATCCAGGGAGCATCTTAGAGTGGAACCTTCAACACCAAGTAAAACTGTATTACCATTTGTTGCAATAAATGATTTTGTCAGACTCTGTATTTTATGTTGTATTGTACACTTCCTGTTTTATTTTGAAAGTCTAGTCTTCCCCTGTGCTGTCAGTTTTCCCCTCTTTGTTCTTTTTCCCGCCTTAGTTGATTACCTATTTGTTTCACCTGTGTCTTGCCTCCCTGTGTATATAACCCCACCCCCCCCCCTCCCAATCATGTCTTCCTTGCTAGATTGTCTTTGTTACCCTATGTACTTGCTTTCACACGTTATTCCTGTTTATTTTTTGTGTAAGACCGGTTCGTCTTTTTGACCTCAGATTTTCTGCCTGCTCCTTGCCTGTTTTGGTTGCCTGATTCCTGCTAGCCATTTTGTGTATGACCACCTGCCTCCTCTTGGATTAAAGAACTTGTTTTACTGGACTTTGTACCTCTGCCTCGCTTCCCCTTATTGTAACTGGGTCCACACTAACCAGCCGTTACAGGTTTAATCTACGCCTGACTGAACATCTCCTTAAGTGACCAGGATGCAGTTCCTAGTATCCAGATTATGGAAGAAGTTGGATTCAAAAACATGAATGTATTTCATCAGATTGCAGATGTAGTTGTGACACCAAGAGATGGAGAGGAATTCACCACAATCAACAGCAGGTAAATTATGATGGTGGTTAACTGGACTACATGATAAACCCAGTAGAGGTCTGAGATCTACTGACTCAGGTCAGATAGTTGAGCCCAGAGTTCAAACTAAACATGGTGAAGCAGCTTTTAGCTGTTATGCTGCACACAACTGGAACAAACTACCAGCAGAACTGAAATCAGCCCCAACTGTGAACATTTTTAAATCCAGGTTAAAAACATTTCTCTTCTCCTGTGCTTATGATTGAGCTCTTATAAAGCACTTTACATTTTAATCTTTCATTTGCACTCTATGTCCTTTTAATGATTTTAAAGCAAATTATTATTTTATGCTACAATCTTATATTTAACGCTCTATTCTAGCATTTTATTTCTCTCTTTCTATGTTTCTGTACTTTGTTTTTATTATTAGTGTGTGTGTGTGTGTGTGTGTGTGTGGGGGGGTTAATTGTATGTTTTAATGTTTCTCAAATTGCATGTTTTTCTGTTTTATGTAAAGCATATTGAGTTGCCATTGTATATGAAATGCGTTATATAAATAAAACTGCTTTGCCTTACATGAAACTGTAAATGAGTTGCTCCAAACAGAAAATTAGTCAAAACTGATCCTATCTAATAATATTATCAGTTAGTTTATAACATGAAGCAAAGTATGTTCAGAAGGTCTGTCGCTGGTGACATAACTACCTTGTATCCCACTTGAGTCACTGATTCAGACGTATCTGTCCATCTGTTGGACCACCTCCACCCACAACCACACAATCCCTCCCGCCTCAGCAGATATGAGACAAATGACAGAGTTAAATGAAGACAACAAGTATTACTGACACCTCCAAATCACAAAGATGGATGACAATAAACACATACACACATACGCAGTGACACCAGACAGAGTGTCAGTCAGAGAACTGTGGTAATATGTTTTGGGTAATAAACCCTTGAAGACACAAAACTGTGAAAATTCAGTCTGAAAGAGAGGCAGTGCATTTGTAATTTCTATTTTTTTTTTTTTTTTTTTAACAAATAACATGTCAGGAGTAAGTGCACAATGAGTGTGTGGTCACTCCCCATTCATCTCTGTGAACAGCCGTAGTGTTGAATGATTTATACTTCATTTGAAGTCTTAGAAAGTGTTTTATGAGCTCGAATTGTATGATGCTAAGCAATACAAGCAACAAACAATATGGAATGCAAGGGATCAGTGCTTTACACTCACTCAATCAATCTAATTCCTTTTGTTCCCCTCCATCAACATACGTGATGCACTCCACCAGCCAATATGACTTCAATAATCATCATAAAGTAGAATCATCACCTTTCTGACAATGTCAACAAAAACTGTATGGGATTCATAAATGTATAGAATGTATGACTGAGCTGTTGTAATGGCTTGATTTATATTGCACAGGTGTTCCTAATGAAGTGGCCGGTGACTGTACTGTAAGTTATGGGAGCTTTCCAATCGATGTTTTTGTGCCACTGTCAACCCTTTCTGTCACTTTCATTCCCAAAATATACTCATTTCACAACAATGTACAGCTGGCAGTGAGTTCAATAAAACAGCCCTTCGCCTCTAGGACTTGACGTTGAAATGAAACGTGACGTGAGGTTGACTTGATGTTTCGGTTGACTGGCAGCACCAATTCATTCGCTGCTCTGTCTTTATCCTTGAAGGACCTCTGGCCCAAATCGTGAGCTCACACACTAACACACACATAGATGGATAAAGATACAATCTGATTGTTTGCTGATGATGGTGATTTATAAATGCATAGAAAGAAGGAATGCTATTTTTCAATTTAACATTGTGAAGTTACCTGTCACGTGCCTTCAGGATGTCACTGATCTGATGCTAAAATAGCTTTTGGAAAACAACTACAGAAAATTCACTAGTTTCAATTTAGGTTAAAGATGGTTCCACCACCAGGGACCGTAATAAGAGAAGCTTGACTTTCCAGTTTCAGTTCGGACAGAAGGTACTTTAAAATGAAGCCAAATGTGCAACCTGAGGTAGTTAGTGCTCTGTTAAAGAGAGAAATTATCTTTTTAAACTGATGTTTGTAGAATTAGAAATAACCTCTATTTCAATACCCCTCCACCCAAACAGCGTCCAATCACAGCCTAGCAACTGTTGCAGCTCAGGATGAAGTCACAAGCTGGGCTGTCACTTACAGTTTCTTTGATTTATTTACCACAATATAAAATAGGAAATATTCACTTTACAGTCCACCAGCATGCCCTCAGCTGCTAAATCAACTCATTCTGGATACTACAACAGCTCTCCTGAACTGAGTTTTCTTCTTCTCTTAGCGCTTTTACAAATTGTCTCTTATTTCCTTAACAGTATCACCTGATGGCAGAATTTAGCACATAACTCATAAATTAACTAAATGAATTGCAAATTAAACTATTAAATGAACTGAATTACACCAAAAGAATAAATCGGGGGGGACTCTAAATTCAAAACATGAACTGCCAACAATATTAATCATAGACAGTCTTGAAATATCAACTGAAATCCCAACTGACCCCTAACACAACCATGAGCACAACAGGTCAAGCTTCTGATTTCTTCATACCAAAGTAGTGTGTATGAGACTCTGGTAAGACAGATACAATCTCTTTTTTCAAAGCAAAAACACAAGAGCAAAAATGTAAGTCAGCATGAAACACTTCAACTTTTAATTAACTAACAAGCTACAGCTTTCGTTCTCCTCTGTATGAAATCAAAGCTCCATGGGTTCAAAAATGACTAAAACCTTTCATGTGGTAAATCTGCCATCACTTTCAGTGTAAAGTGCATTTGTGCAGCACCAGAACAGAAAGCTTGACAGGTGAAGAAACAGTTACAGGACTTTAAATTCAAGAATACATTTCCTTTCTTTCACTCTGCTTTTGTAACATCAGAGTTAGAAGTAGATTCCTGTGAGTTGTTTTTTGAAATGTTTGGCAGTTGTAGGCTGTAGATTATGATTATGAAAAATGTATGAATTATGAAGAAAAGGACAAAACATAAAGGAAAACAACTGATTTTTCTCATAATATAGCCTATTGTTATTTAACTAGAGAGACAGTTTTTTAGGTTTTTGTCCCTTATTCCCAGATTAATCTTAAAGACAATATATAAAATACAGTTCAAGAGGAACACTCCCTGATAGTGTCATCACCTCATAGTGAGGCGTAGTTGTACTGGGGATTGAAACAGTGTGCTATTAAGTGAGACATTTGAGGATCTATGTATCAGCATGAATGCAATATGAATGAAAGTGCTATAATTTCATATCCAGAAGATGCAGTTTTACAAAAGCCTGAGTTATTAATTTAGAGGATCCTGCTTCATATTGGTCAATACAAAAGAAGGAAGAAGACACTACACAAACACACAAATGCAGACAGTTTATGCGCATGTGTGTGTGTGTGTGTGATCAGATGCAGGGAAGAAGAGGTGTATGGGTGGGAGAGAGTTGTGCCTGTGTTTGTGCGTGCGTGAATGGGTGTAGGTAGGTGGTGTGGGTGCATGTGGGTGCATATGTGTGTGTGTGTGTGTGTGCATTCGCGTTCGCGTCCTCTAAACACCAATGAAAGGAGTTTGTCCTTCATGCGAGGCAGACAGGGACAAAATTGAATCTTTCCCTTTCGTTGCCACTGAATGTTTGAATAGAATAATATGCTTCGCTCTTTCTTTCTGTCCTCTCAACACTATGCCAAACAAAGGACTGCCTTCATGCTTTAATTGAAATGCTGGGTTGTGCAAAAGGTGAAGAGCACACACACACACACACACACACACACACACATACACAATTGTATTCTAACATACAAAAAGCATGCAACAGACAGTCAGTGCACACACATTCAGCTCATATTCAAAACGACTACACACAAATATGCACACCATGATGTATCTTACAGACATTTAGAACACAAATCCTTGTATGTCTGTCATTGTGAGGAACCTCCACTTCTTCATTTCCACAAGGTTCCTTCTGCCCGCCTTTGACCTACTAATCACTTCTGAATTTTCATATTTTTCTTACGTACACTATCTCACATATACAATCTGCCCCCCCCCCCCCCCAACCCCCCGATCCAGCTTCTTCTCTCTTTCTCCCTAACACACACTTTCAATTTTTTCCCCCACTCTTTCCTTTCTTCATCCTCGTCCTCTGATACTTCCCTTCCTCTCTCCTCATTATCTTCTTCTGCCACGGCGGACATCAAGCAGCGACGGAATAAAAACGGAGTGAGGACACACTAAGTGACCCTCTTCTCCTCTTCATCTGTCTCACCTCCTCCTCCTCCTCCTCTTACAGTTCCCTCTTCCTCCTCCTGCGTCCCCTTTTTTAAGGATTTTAAAGGGATCGCTTACTGTGCCCCTTTGGTTTCAATCTGGCATTTTACTGATGCTAACAAGCCATTTTAGGGAAAGTGAAACTTCTTCTCTGCACAATATGACAAGTATCTGGTGAAGAAAAATAACCAGGCAAAATTCAAAATGCCAAGGTGTAGCTTAAGATGACAAGGCTAAATTGGCTATTATTTTTCCTTCCTGTCTGTGCTGTTCTGTCCTGTCTGTCCCTCTCTAACTCTCCCTATTCCTGGTCATTCTCGTTGTTAATGAATGCAGACAGCCATACTTATCTCTATATGTGCAGGTGTGTGGACTCAAACTTTACATCTTCATCAGTGTAAGTTTAGAGGCAGTCTTACACATACTAATACAAGGTAAATATAGCTTTGAAATGGTTACATGGGATCCACTATGCTTTTGTTTGTTTTCACTCATATATACTGTGTATATATATATATATATATATATTGGATGTTCATATTAAATGTGGTCGAAATGTCAAATAATGAGGTATACATATAGAAAAGTAATCCCTGTGAGCAAAAAGTACCAGCTTCAGATTGTTTTGAACACTCAGTTTTCAGCATTTTTTTCTATTTTCTTCCAAACCGACGTCGACTCGTAACAGATTTCTTTCTATGATAATCTGCTCCAGGCACAGCATTGCTCTGCTCACATTATGGCATTTTTCCATTGTTTTCAGGGTAGTTGCACCAAGACATGACTCAACTTGAGCTGGCACGCTGTGAGTGTTTTTTCCATGACACGGCAGTGCAAAGTAAAATAAGTAGTTTATCTGTTGGAGGTGTGCTGGTCATCTGCAGCTCTGCATCAAACATTATCATCACTGTGGCTGTTTCTGTTTGTACTCTTTCTCCCAGCATTATTTCTAACTGAGCCATTGAACAAAGAGCTATGTCCATGGGTCAGTGACAATTAAGGTTTGGCAAGATGAGCAATTTAAAATATGCTAAAAAAAAAAAAAAGTTTTAAAAGCAGCATCAGGTTTGTTATAATTGGTTTTATGTCATTTGAAATGACATTTGCACCATTTTTTACCAAAAGTAAGAACGAATGCTCCTGAAAATGTCAAACCACAAAAGAATGATGAATATTAAATATTTTATCCACCTACAGTGGATACAGTGGATATTCACAATAAAAAAAATAATGTGTCCAAGGCATTCATACGTTTCTTTTAAAATTCTAACCCCTTTTAAATTTGACTTTGACACAAAAAAATGTTGTTGACCCCCCATATGTTGTTTTGTCCACCTGTTTTTAGCACTGCTAATGAAGCTCTGCTAATTCGGTGAGAAATACGTTTCATTCTCTATAAAAGTCTCCTGTTATTTAGTCATTGAAAAGCTTTTAATATGCAGCAGTCAAGCAGGAAATGTTGTATTTGCATTAGCAGTAACTAACACAACTCAGAACAGAGTGGGCTCATCAGGAGGGGGTCCTTAAAGAGACAGGAGCTAATACTGCCTGTTAGAGACAGAGGCTGAACTGATTCTCTGTTTGTTCGCTCACTAAACTCCACCACCAACTCAAAATGATGCGTTGTAGCACGTCATAATGTGTTCGGGTGCTGAACCATGAATCACAGCTCACACTCCTTGCCACACTTACAAGAAAACAAAACATAAAATAAAGCCTCTTAGCCTCTTTTTCTTGCATTGATTGGCCCAAATGCACTGGTGCAATCACAAATCAAACAGGGTGACATAATTGTTTGAGATCAGCAGAGAATTGTTTATTATACAGATGATATTGATGATTAAGTTTTATCAAAAGTCTTTGGCTCTGAGACTCTACAGGGAGATTTGGAATCGAGGGACATCATTCCTGAGCAGCAGCAAGATAAATCCCCCCACGGGGTCCAGACACTGGTGGTGGTGGTGGTGGCTGATGATTTCCGCTGAGACTGATAAAGCTGATGAGGTTGATGAAGTGATGCACTGATGAATCTGTAAAGATTGGGTGGTGATGGGAGGGTGGTGTGGCACGCAAAACAGCATCATGAAAGTATTAGGGCAGAGAGGGAGAAAACATATTTAAGGAGACAGCTGCAATATGATATGTTGACAATGGTTAGATGTGACTACAGCTGATTTTAACAGCTGACTTCTTCTTTGATGCCCAGGGGAATGACAGCAAGGAAATTATGAGTGAGCATTGGTGAGGGGTGGTGAGAAACAGATGGTTTGAGAAATAAACCTACAGATCTGAGCATGACTGAATTCTGTAAGCTACATTTGTTTGTGTAGGATGAAATTTTACTGCTGCTTCTTTGCGTGTATAATTCTCTCATCCTCATATATACTGTGGATGTCAATGAACTTCATCAGATTTGCATATGGTCTTGCTATATTAAGTCTGATGCTGGGCTGTTTTGACATGGAATGGAAGTTTCTTTGCTGATGTACTTTTAGTTGAAGAAAAGCAGCGTGGAACTGCCAATATCCTGCAAGCAGGAAACAATACAATGTATGACGACATTTTTATTAAACAGGTTGATGTAGTCGCCTCATTTGAAAGATCATTGATCGGATGAAGCAGGGTTATTAAAGTTTTTAAATGTTCATTCATTGTTTTGTTTTTTTCAGTTTAATTTTAGTTAGTTTATCAAGTGATTAAGTAGTTTTAGATGAGACTTTATTATGAGGAATTGGCTAGTTTAAGTTTAGTTTTTCAGGTATTAGGAGGAAAGCCTTGATTAGTAAAAGCTGAAAAGGATCCCTACCCTAACCCTAACCCTAACCCAGAAGAAATTTACACACAGACAAACCTGTTTCATAATACACATGACACATGGGCACATGACTATTATTCTAAGACAGATGTGAAAAATTGTGAACCCATCCTTTAACCTAAAAATCAAAATGCTGCTTTTATGTATCTATGCCACACATTTTACATTTTTTCTCATGTTACATTTAATTGCTGCAGTGGTCAGCATTGATATATCAGCTACAGCAACTACTTGTATACATATAGATTCTCACCTTCCATCTCTGCACAAGAAAGCGTTAACCCATACTGTTCATATTTGGGCATTTCAGAGTATCCCTTCATAATTAGTCTCTATACATTATTTCAGATTTGAATACCTCATCAGTCATTAATAAACTAGTGATTAATCCTTAATGAAGCTTTTGGACAACAGAGATAGTGTATTTGTTTTTATCCTTTTTGTTGATGGAGAAAAAATATTTAAATAAACACATTATTTTTGAGTAAATTGAGTCAAACACTCAACAAAAATGAATATCAGCAGCACAAAAACATTTTTAGAAAGTTGAAATATTTCCATTTTTGTATATTATGGGTCACATGGCGGAAAGTCATCAAATTTCTGGCTAAAAGAAAAGTTTTTTTTTCTCTCAAACGTCAAAATTGGTCAAATTAGACCCTGAACACTGTGTAAGGGATCAAATACACACTCCTTCAGTAAGTAATGACAAAAGGAAATGTTACAGCTGTACAGGTAAGAATAATTCTTAGTAAATATCCCCCAAACTGTCTTAGTAACTAAGAGGGGCCCCTAACAATTTTAGATTTATCAGGATGTTTATATATTAAACATATTCTACCTCACATGTATGCTCTAGTTACATCCAAAATGTCATGTCCAATGTGCCCCCTCTTTGTGCACTACTGATTAAAGGACTATTCCATCAAGATCCACCCACTGCAGCACCATTTTCCAGTGGTAAAACTTCAAGGTAACACGGTATTCAACACACAAACACTGAAACTGAGTCATCACAGCAGGTATTTCTAAAGAAAAATAACACATTAAAGTAAAACTAAAATCCCCAAATGTAATCTCTTTTCGTTTCTCCTTGTAAAACGGTCACTAAAGTTTTCCTGCAGAACTGAATCACACCCTGTTTTCCACTGAATCCCATGACAACAGACAAATATAATGACAATTATAAGAAAAGAAAACTGCATTCAAGAAAGAAAGAAGTATCTAGTAGCCTATAAGAACAGAAGATTGCTTTCAGTGTGAGGGAGAGACAGAGCCATAAAATGCTGGTCCTGGAGCTGATATATAGATCCTTACAGAGGCAAATAGTCCATTAAAAGTCATACACTGCCAATACAAACATTCTCACATAGATAAAGGTTGAAATAAGGTAAGATGGAGTCCCTATGCCTGAGTTTACTAGGGCCCCAGATCACTAAATCTACCCCTGCTTAATAAAGTGGTGGGTGACCATGAGCCTTCAGAGCAGCTTCATTGCTCCCTGTGTGTCCTTTAAGTCTGTGAAACTATATTGTAGGGATGAAAACCATGGTGTTGGAGAGCATTGGCTATCTCTTCACATTTTCATACTGAGTGAGCCACTCATTTATTCAGAGGTTGTTTTTTTTCCAGTGTATGACTCTGTGGTAATACACATGTTGTGTGTCAGGAGAATATGTCCCTGCTCTGACCTCTGCAGCTTTAACCCTTCACATGTTGCTATTTGGCCAGTCAGCAGTGCTGCATCACTTTCAGAAAGCACAAAGAGCAAACAGACGGATGACAGCTAACCCACAGGGATAATCCACCCATCTAATTGTCCATCCTTCTATCGGAGAGGAGAGAAGAGGCACACAAATTTCATGGAAAACAAATGGATATATGTGTCATTTCCCCCCCATCTAAACCAGTTTAAAACAGTCTAAAAGCACTTCAGCAAAAATATTTTACCTTTATCCTGTTACAATGTGATTATTTTTGAAAATTCTTCCAACATCAGATAGTCATATATGTATTTATTCATTCATTCATTTTCCATACTGCTTACCCTACAGAGGGTCGCAGGGGGGATGCAGCTAATCCCAGCTGCCATTGGGCGAGTGGCAGGGTACATCCTGGACAGGTCACCAGTCTAACACCAGGCTAATATAGAGTAGACAGACAGCCATTCACACCTACAGGCAATTTAAAGGTGACCAATTAACCTAAGCTGCATATTTTTGGCCTGTGGGAGGAAGCTGGAGAGAACCGACGGAGGCAGGAGGAGAACATGCAAAAACACAGAAGGACTCCAGCCAACTGGCAGGTTCAAACCCAGAACCCTCTCTCTCTCTTTGCCACCCTGTATGTATATGCAAGTAATTAGACAGCAAGCAGAAACAAACTGCATCATTCACTGACAAAGCTCATTGTGCCACAACCACTTGCGATCTCTCATCAAACTTTGTCACATTCCTTTATAATCAAATAGTTGGTTCTGACTCCATCTCCATGTGTGTCTACATGTACAGTAACTAGTATTAGGTGAATTTCCAGTGAGGAGAAGAGGCTCAGTTTAGTTCCAGCATCACAAATCATTCTTAATTATTATCCTGCAGATCCACAAGAAAGAGAAAATATTGTAATGAGGGGCTTCACTACTTTTCTCTGCACATTGCTACGGAGGTGAACACTCATTTTTCAGGCCCACATTTGCATAAATTCTCTTCCTTTTTAAGTTAGCGCTGCCAAAAGTGATAAAGTGTATGCAGCACCAGGGAGGAGAATCAGGGAGAGGGAAGGGGGGAGAGGGATGAGGAAAGCAAGCGGGGGGGAATGGGGTTATAGGTAGCAGAAGGGAAAAGTAAAAAGAGAGTAAGTTTGGAATAATAGAAAAAGCAGAATATCTGCATAGATTGTCTGCAAAGGGACAAAAATAGGTGGGCGAGAGAAGTGGCTGGACTGTGAGAGGTAGCTGAGACACACAAACCGCTTGAAGAAGAGAAACGGAGACGACGAAGAACCAAAAAGAAAAAGAAGTGATGTAGAAAGAACATCAGATCTGATTTACCAATATAATGAAGAGAGAGAGGAGAGTCGGAGGGAGAAGCAGAGATAATGTGAGTGGGACAGATAACAAACAGAGAAAGCTGCAGGCAGGAGGCTATAATGGACTTTTGAGTGGAGAGAACGAGAGATAGATTTACGAGGAGAGAGGGATGAGTGCGGGGAAATACTGAGATAGCGTGATAGAGTGCTAAGTGGAAGGGGTAAATTGTGGCCTTGTCTGTGTTATGTTTTTACAAAGGCTGCTATAAAAACGGTGTTTAAATTTAATAGGCGGCTGCAGTAGGACGCACACACACACACACACACACACACACACACATACGCACACACACGACTTGAATTACTCAGACATATATTCTCTCATTGTGGTGCAGGATACGTGCTATAATCCCAGAGAACTCAGAGTATGTATGCTGTGCTTCTGATGTGGATATCGTGGGAAAACAGAGCGTCACTGAAGGCAGAAAGTGTTACCTCCTAGAGAGTAAAGTGAGTGGACTGATATACAGATCACCTCTTTTTCTCCCAGACACTAATGAGCAATTTTCAAGACTTTGGGCTTTGTCTCAGTTACTCCTGAGCCATAACTTTGGTAGGATTTTGTGTTCCCCTCACAAAATTCTCACCTAAGTTTGTCTTTGCTCCACACTTAACAATGGTAAATGTCACAGTACATTCAGGTGGTTTCCTCATATTGGCTTATGTGTGCCTCTCTTCATATAGATCTCAATTTACCTTTACTCCAAGCTAATCAAGGCTACCTCAAACATTTCTCCAATGTCAGAGTACAGAATTCCCTTCACTTTATAGCATTCCGGTGTAAGTCCTATATGTTTTGACTTAATATTGAAATTTAGAACTAGAACTACTAATTATGAAATTGTTTTATAGTTAGTTTATCTTTTATTTGCAAAAGTGATTTCCTTTATGTACTGTAAGATATTCCAACTATAGCAATATTACACACTTTACACTAGGAGTGTACACCATAAGTGGGCCATAATAACTTCTTATACTAATGCATTGTTCTGCAACAAAAGTGGCTTCTTTCATAGAGTTAGAAATCACCTGTAGAAAAAAGATATCTATTACAAAATTAAATGGAAGAATGGCGGAATTGATTTTACATAAATTATAAAAGCTATTTCATCATGAGGAAAAAAGATCATGTATACAGCATTTTTATCATACAGATGGTAAATGGACTGTACTTATATAGTGCTTTTCTAGTCTTTTCAACCACTCAAAGTGCTTTTACACTACATGTCACATTCACCCATTCACACACATTCATGACATTCACACTGATGGCAGGATCTACCACACAGGGTGCCAGCCTGCTCATCAGGAGGGAACTCACATATTCACACACCGTTGGCACAGCCATCAGGAGCAACCTGGTGTTAAGTATCTCGCCCAAGGACACACTGAAATGTGGACTGGAGGAGCCAGGAATCGAACTGCCGATCATCCGATTAGTGGACAATCCACTCTAACCACTGAGCCACAGCTGCTCTACCACCTGAACAGGAACTACCCGAAGAAGTCAGGAAAACAGATGAGTATTTTATATTATGGTATTTAAAATTGATATTGTTGTACAATTAGGATGTTTTGCTGCATTTTAAGATAAGTAAGTAGAGGTGACAAAACTATTCTAAAAGGTGTTGGTACACCCAGTCATCTTAAACTTGTGGAATTTGGTAATACAGGTTCAGATTCAGCTGTTTAACCACACTGGGAAGTGGAAAAATAAACAAAAAACCCTAAAGTACCAGCCAAAGAGTCAAAAGGAAGGTGAATCCAACCTCTGCACAGAAAAGCTTTAAACTACTTGTGTAAATGTATCCTTCAGTTATTAAAGACAAACATTTGATAATGAGGGACTACTATAGGTAATACTTTGTACTTTGTAACTACTCATTTTTATCTATCACTTTGCTTGAGGAGGTACAAAAAGGTAATTAGAAGGTAATGATGTAGTAATGATGGACTACCTAGGAGCAACTCGAATATAGGAAGTCTGTATTTTTTCACAATTCATCAATTATCAGGTAATTCCTGATTTGTAACCTCACGCATTTCTCAATGAATTACTCATGAACTAAAGTTTAGTGAGAAGTTACTCAAGAAATACCCTTTACCTAATGGTTTACACAAAGTTAGTTCCTCATTTGTTCCCTGGATACTACTCAAAATGTTGTGTACCTATTTGTAAAGCATCCTAACTCAAAAGCCCCATCCTGGGTTTGACACTTCTCCACATCATCATGGAGATATAGGTTCTACAGTCAATGCATGCCTTCTCACCAGCCAACTTCTCCCCCTCCTCTCCACATGCCATCTCTAGCCCGCCTGTCCAGGTACCGGCTTCCAACCCTGCCAATTTACACCCCACCTCTTCAAGTGCTAACAGTCAACATGCTGACAGACATACCACCCACCCACCCAAATCCACAAGTCGCGCCCACCAGCCCATCTTTCCATTACTCCTCAACACTAAGTCTGCCTTTTCATGGTTTAGCCACCCACATATCTTGAGAGCCAAACACCAGTCCATCAATCGACACAAAGGCAACTGGCCCTTCTTCTTTCAGAGCAGCAACCATGCAATCGTTGCAAGAAAGAGGTTGAGAGATTGGGCCAAGTGAAGAGGAAGGTCGACATTTGGTAAGACCTCAAAACAGTTTTAGTTTTGGGTGGACAGATTTTGGCAGACAACTGTAAGAGAAATTATGTCTACTACTACTACTACTACTATATCTACTTTTGTCGATATGTTAGTCAATGTTTGTGCTTGTGTTGTTGGCATTAAGGACTGAATTACAACAAAAAAACAGTTAAATGAAGGGAAAAAATCCCTATCCCCGAATCTTTACTTGAATAAAAAGCAAAATCAAGACAGCAGATGCTTGGTCCAATTCCAGACTAGGATACCACCCACTGACAAAAAAGCACCATTAAGTATGAATACAATGTGGTGCATTGATGACACCTAAACATTTTACCCTTCATGCTTACATTTAAATTCACTCACATTGTGAGCAAGGTGAAGAAACCACAAGGTAGGAGTGAAACATGTTTTTGCATTGAGGTTTTGAATTGTGATTCTGTGTCTCTCTTTTTTTAGATCCCAAACGACTCCAGGAGCTTCAAAATCTGGTGCAACTTGTTGGACAGCCCCAGCAGGAGAAGTGTGACTCAGATGGTGAGCAGTAACTGTTTCTAGACAGTGGCCTGTTCCTTTCAGCTAAAGAAGATACACTTTGTCTCTTCCATCTCCTGTTTGATCACTTCTCTCTCAGTAACAGAATGTCGTAATGCTGTGACCTTCGGCAAACACAGGAAGGTGCCAGAACGAAAGTAAGTTTCGGATTGCAACATGGTTGATGGCACAAGTTTCCACTTTGACACACATCTTTGACATTTTTAATTTATTAGTCTCTTTATCAACTAAACCAAGTTTTGCATTTCACACCATAAACTCATTATACTCAATATAATTTATTAATCAAAAGTGTTAATCCTGAAGAATATGTGCAAATCTATGGTTCATCCTAAGAATTTCAAAAGCTCTGCATCTGCTGAAGGGAAAATAAAGCTTTTAATCTAGTAAAAAAAGAAAAAAAAGATTTTTTTTTCTCATCATATCCAAGGTAGCAACACAGCTCTATGTATTATATTTTAACAATCATGGTTTGTGTTTTTGTTTTTGTCACAGCCACTGTTTGTGCCCTGAAGTGGTCATTGCTGGAAGGTTGAAGGCGAACAGACCAGACAAAGCTTTCATCAATAAATGTAGGAACAGGGCCATGAAAGAGTGACTGTTCAGTGTTTGGTGCTTTCAGATCTGAGGTCCACTTGCTATAATCATTACTCCTTTTCATACTGGCCATGGAGGATCCTTCTAAATAAGTACAAGTGAGAGTTAGTGGGAGATAAAAATCCACAGTACTTGTGGGCAAAACTTGTATTTGAAGACAATAATAAGCTTCAGCAGTCAGAATTAGTAAAATCAAGCTGTCATCTTCCCAAGTTACAGATATTTTGGCACAAAATTCACCCTTACAGCTGGCGGGACAGTAACTTAGTAATTAAATTTGTTCTCCAAAATTCATGCTTGCATACTCACTTAATTAACTGATTCTGATTCTGCACTAAAAAGACACAGAAGGACTTTGGACCACATCACTTACATTGAAAGTGCATTTGAAGGGGCTCTTTAAATGGTTGGGATGATGAACGAGTAGAAAGATTACAGCTAGAAAAAGGTTTTTTGCGTTGTCACATCTTGGGCACTTAAGAAGTTGTTGAGGATCCAGATTGAAGTTTTAAGTAATGCCGTTAATTCAGCTTTTCAAATATTACATTTTTCAAACTTGCACCATTTCTCAGTTGTCACATTACAAAATATGCACAATTTTTATCTTGTGTAAGTCTTGAATGTAGCTCAGTTGTTTCTAATTTTGAAATTATGAGACAGTTCATGCTCTCATTGGTTGCTAAGGGACATCTCAAAATGATCTCAATGAAGACTCCAGTTCAAAGATCTCATATCATGATTACAATTATTCTTATTATTGTTGTATATAGTTCATTTACTTTCATTTGGCTCAGCTCTAGTCAGCTCTATTGCTCTATTTGAAATTATTTAGATAGTCATGAGACAGTAATACAAGCCTCTCATACACTTCTCAAATGTTTCTCAAGGGAGACTCCAGATCTATCTCATTTGTGTCTTTGGGAGAAATGAAACAAACAAAGCTGATCTTATAATGAGAAGGTTCAAATCAGTCTCACAAGAAGATAAAAAACACATTTTTCCCTAAATGTGTCCAAAAACATCAATTCTGTAAGTGTTTCATGTAATAAATGCAGGAACAAGCAGCTCAGTGAAATCTGACTTAAAATTAGAGAAATGTTGCGATGAAAGGAGTAAAATTAGAAATAAGCAAAAAACATATTTCATGTTTAGTCACACTATATCCCGCTGTCACCATCGACACTGACCAGAACAAAAATGGACAACGCCACAAAAAGAATCCACGTTTGATATTAAAATGAACACTATAAATAATCATCTGTATTTAAGAAATCGGTGTCTGCAGTGTGGGCAACTTGCAATGCTTTAATGGTATCATAGATGTCTTCTGTGTAAGAGGCAGGCATTTCAAGTGCTGCTTCTGCAGGTGAAATAACACCTCAAAACACACACACACACACACACACACACTCACACACAGACAAAACACACACACATACTGTATACAATCTGCAAAGACGCAGAAGAAAATATCTGCCAACATTGTTCTCGCTTGCTGACGGCCTCACCACACACAACGTAGAAAATCTCTCAACTTGAGTTATCTGCTACCCAGAAACACTTAAAGGCGGTAAACACACCTGTCCCATCTATTCTCATAAACATTCACACGCAGGACAAACACACACATATACACACACACACACACACACACACACACACAGATTCAGAGCTTGGCCTTGTCTGGTGCAGTCATGGCTGGCTGTGGTCTAACAGAGATATATGAGAGAAGCGTGCTGTGTGGAGAACAACATTTATCTACAGCCCCTTCCTTTTGTATGCAAGGACACCTACCAACAGAAACAATTGGCTTAGCTCTCTTCCAACTTTTTCACTGTCAGTTCAGTTCATGGAAAAGTATTGTCAGGAAAGCAGCAAATGAGTGTACACTGACACTTTTATATGTCTGTCTGTATATCTGTCTGTTAACACTTGGGCCAATGGAGAGCTATGGAGCTATCAGTGGTCAGTGGATGAGTGATTGTTTGGGTGGAAACAGTTTGCAGGCAGAAGCTGCTTGGAAATTACTCACTTAGAAGCACAGACAATAAGGTGAACTTCCTCTGATTCATCAATAGTAATGTGTGCATTGTACCGGACTATTGTGGTGAAGACAGAGCTGAGACAGAAGGCAAACCTCTAAATTTACCAGTCTACGTCCCAATACTCACCTATGGTCATGAGCTTTGGGTAGTGACTGAAAGAATGAGGTTTGAGATCTGAAGCGACCAAAATTAGTGTCCTCCAGAGAGTGTCTGGGCTTAGCATTAGAAATAGGGTGAGGAGCTGAGGAGGTTTGGGCATGTGGTCGAAAGCCTTCTGGACGCCTCCCTGTGGAGGTGTTCTAGGCATGTCGAACTGGTAGGAGACACCAGGGCAGACCCAGAAAACACTGGAGGGACTACATAGCTCTCCTGGCCTGAGAATGCTTTTGGACCCTCCAGGAGAGCATTGCCAAGAAGAAGGATGTCTGGGTTTCCTTACTCAGCCTGATACCGCGACCCGGCCCCAGATAAGCAGCAGAAAATAGATAGATGGATGTTCCTGAAACAGAAAGTGGAGCATCATTTGTGTCTGTTTTTACACACAACTGTTAAATTAACTATTTAAAAACTGTTAATGTCATCTACTCCTTCTCCCTCACTGAAAAATCTATGAATATGCAAAAATTATAAAATGGCTGGATGTTTGAGCTTCACTGTGCAGAGTGTGTTTTCACATTCATCTGCTGCAAGTGGAAAGTTTCTCTGTGCTCAATGAAAATCAGATATTAAAGGATGGGTCTATAAGCATAAGTTGTGACATCACAACTTTTGAAGCCAATCATGGCCCAATATTCAACTTAACGCTAAGCACATAGTGTACAAACACTGAGAATGGACATTACAGGGAAGTAGGAGACATCTTGCGTCCAGCAGTTAAAAATTAAATGTATTTGCATATTCAGAGAGTTTAAATGTTGATGGGGGAGAGCAGATGCCATTTCTCAGAAACGTGTTAGTGTTCAAAAGTACTGGAAGCTTCACATTTGCACATGACACTTGTTTAAGGTGAATACTGGACCATGATTGACTCTAAAATAGTTGTCATGTCACACATCGTGCTCACCTTAAAGGTAGAGTCAGTGAAAGTAGAGGGGTAGAGTCTGAAGAAACTCAACACCCATTGAATGGTGTGGCATGACCAGTTCACATGGAAAGTGCTGTCAAATACGCTTCCATTTTATTAAATATGTCAGTCCACATTGTTCCACACTTTTTTTACACTCCAGGTCTCTCCTGTTAGAGTGTAATCTATTTTGGTAATTTACATCTATGAATTAAGGGGGGGGGGGGCGGAGCTTCCAAAGAGCTCAATCTTTTGAATCTGTCTCGAGTAACAAATAAAGCATCTGTATTAATAATTCTGCATAACTTTCATAGCCATATTCTTTCATAATGGAGTGAAGTTTTGCTTATATCCAAACCACTACTATCACTATTGCTCTGCTTGCTAAGAGTAGATATAGTTATTACTACAACCCACTACAACTAAGAGTCAAAACTGTTTTATATGATGAGTGGGGTTAGTTAGTCCCCCAAATTACATTTTATTGGATAAATAAATATTTAGGCAGAATTAATCATTCTTAATGTTTTAAAATATTGTTTACATATGCCCAGAGAAAACTAACACAGAGACTCAGAAAGGCTTACTCATAGACAAATGAATTAGGGTGCTTCAAATCAGCATCCATTATATTTATGATTAAACTAAACATCACAGTGATAGATGGAAAACTTCCAGAACAGTGGAAACTTGATTAGGAAACACTGGTTTACCATAGAGCATCACTGCTGGTATAAATATCATATTCAATAGCAATTATCAGAGTAGCACAAAAGTATCATCCTTATTGTAATTGCAACTATTGCTTGTTGCATCTCTTTTTGTCCTTTTATAATCCAAATGTATCCCACAAAATACTGCGCAGGTCAAATTTCTTTACCAGCATTTTGTGGAAATGAATAACCAATAACAGGCAATTTCACATCTCAGTATAGCTATCATAACTATTACAGTAAGAACCTCATGCTACCAACAGTGGCGATTCTAGACCAAAATTACCAGGGGGGCCAGAGAGGG
Organism: Scomber japonicus; assembly: GCF_027409825.1. Lineage (NCBI taxonomy): Eukaryota > Metazoa > Chordata > Actinopteri > Scombriformes > Scombridae > Scomber > Scomber japonicus. Next base: position 27,562,361 of record NC_070582.1, on the reverse strand, counting down.
GCCGACATGTTTTGAGGGGGGGGGGGGGGGCGTGTACCTTATATTCTTCGACCTACTTTTGCCAAATATCAGCCTTTTTCTAAACCCAGTGTTGCCTTTTTATATCATTGGCTGCTCGGCACAGGGGCCATAGGGGGGGCCAGGACCATTTCTACAGGGGCCCTGGCCCACTCTGGCCCCTGTCTAAAATCGCCCATGGCTACCAAAATCCCATTTTGTGTGATCCCATCGCTGCCATACAAAGCACTGACTGGTTGTATTTCAGTATTTATGACTGAGGAGCTTCTTTAAGCTAAAGTGAAACAAAGACTTGTGAAAGAGCACATCTCTCACAAACACACGATTTACCCAGCATGATGCTGGCCCTGCTTTCATACCCTTATACAACACTGTGTGTGTGTGTGTGTGTGTGTGTGTGCGTGTGTGTGTGTGTGTTTAGACATGCATAGGAAGGTTTAACAAAAACACTTCAACTCCCTTATTCGAGTTCCCTACTGTTCCGCTGTCACTCACACTCACACACACATACACGCACACACACACACACACAGCAGTAGGCTCTCAGTGTGTGAGTGACCCAGACATTTGGCATCTTTCGCGTCAGGGTGCATTTTCTTTCTTTCCTCTCATTCTCCTTGTCCAACAGAGAGAAGAGAAGGATGAAGTAATGAAAGGAGGGAAGCAGAAGGTCAGTGGAAGACAGAGAGATGGATAGGGCATAATGATGATCCCAACAAAAAAAAAAAAAAAATTACAAAGACAAGTGGTGAAGGTGGTGGTGGGAGATGTTGGAAGAGCAATGGAGAATGAAATGAAAGCAGGTTGTGCCGGAAGAAATATGGAGAAGCACTGAAGCAGGTGAAGAAAGAGTTTGATGGAAGACATGTAGAGTAGAAATGTAGAGAACAGAGACAAAGTGAGAGTGTCTGTCCCTTTGTCATCCCTGATGGAGACAAAGATGTTTCCTAGTGGCTCACTTGTGCTGTTGTTCCAAATCCAGACAAGACCCCTATAAATATGTCATCCCTACATTCTCCTGTCTGTCACTATCAGCAAATCAACAATAAATGAATATGTATCATTCCCAAATACAGTAGCAAATGGCTACTTTTCAGAATGTTTTGTTATTAAAAATTAGCTTTTATTGTGTAACTGATTTGTAAATAGTGTTCACATCATCATTCAATTCGTAATTGCGCCAAGGAAACTCTTTTTACTTTTCTGAAAGCACTGATATATCTGAGTTGACACTTCATATTAGAGAATTGCTTGAAAACCATGCAAACATATAGATGCCTCACATCAAATAAAGTCAACCATTCAAGATAATTAAACCTAACTTGCATGAAATAAGCACTTTTTTAAATTCACAGATTTTTTTTACCTTCACATGATCACCGCTGCAATCATGCAACTGTCTTGAGTTGTCTTAATGTGAAGGGTCACTTCCAATCTAACACATACTCATAATAAAATGACTACATAGATCAACTGTACCTACACAGCAGAATAACCCATAGGAGTGTTTTTTAATATGCCACCTCTATTGGTAGTAATAATAAAAATAATGATGTTTTATGATGTGACACCACTGTGGTTAGGTTTAGGCACAAAAACCACTTGGTTGAGGTAAAGATGATTATGGGTGTTAAAATGATCACTTGAAACATGGTGTGGGATAAAGTTACTTTCATATAGTGATACAACCCTCATCATCATGGCAACAGTAAACACCACAACAATTGAAGTTACAATTAATAAAACAAACGGTTGGAAATGGGCAGTGAACAGCGGTCACTTTTGCCATCTGTCATTCTTGTCATCTAGCCAAGGGTCATCATCATTAAACACATAATAAATGTAACTACAGGTCGTTTCTGCCATTTGAATTTTCGACCTGTACTGTCATTTTCCTTGTGAGGGTAGGCTGTTCAGTTTCTAATGAAGAGGAAGAGGATGAGGGCCACATGTAAAAAATTGAGTTCTGAATAACATTGGTTTAATTTGTTCGTTTGTCATCACACAAAGTGATTGATATCAATTGTCCATTGTCCATCCAATAAGAGACGACTCTGGGACATGGTATATAAAATATATACCGTATGGATATAGAGATACATAAAAGCCTGTCTTACAAAATAAGAAAAAAAATCTTAATCTCTAATCTTTTTATAAATTTTAAAAAATAATTATTTGATATTTTTTATAGTATTTGATTTTATTTAGGCGTAGAGAAAAAGACTGCCAGAAAAGGAGACTAATTTCAGTCATTTTTCTTGTGTTTTGTTGATACTTAAGTTCACCTGTCAAAAAATCACCTCTGTCAGACTCTTAATTACAACTAGCATGCTGACATAAATGAGGTTTTCTGGCTCCGCTGCTTGTAAATATGGCTTGACTGATGATATGACATGAACACAGCATCAACATATGCCACTGGCCTCATCTGTAGGCACACAGTCAAAAAAATAATCATGATTTTATCCTTCCAAATATAACAAAACTATCCAGTACAGCACAGTACAGTAGCATATACCCATTTAATTCAGAGCATGAACAGAAAACTCCTGGAATATATTTTAGGGCGAAATTTTCTAAAGAGACAGCCCATCTTATCTCAGAGATAGAGTGAGTGGAGAAGAGGCAGGACTACATCTCTCTTTAATGGAGGATTTTAAGGATTTAGTTCACTGTGTTTTATTCACTTGTTTTTTCAGGGTTGACCCAGATCCTTGTATAATGTAATGGAGAGCCTACAAGTATGCACAGTAGTGTCCTAATTGACAACTGTATGTACTACCAGTGTCCTAGCCTTAGTATGTACAATATGTAATATGTAATGAGGGAAAACCAATGCTTTTACATAGGAAATATAATTACCACCGAGTAGAAAAAAAATCCCCACTGATATACTGTAAACAAAACAAATGGAGTAAATCTCACCCATGGTCACCACAATGCATTTTCTTTTACTTGAAGAGGTGTAAATTTCACACACACACACACACACACACACACACACACACACATACGCACATACAGTATGTGAGGAATGAGGGTTTTAAGAGGGCAACAATTTCCATCTTTGAAGAGAGTTTTTCACAGCTTTCTGACGAGGCAGCAAGTTTATTTGTGCTTCTTAAGTGTGGGAAGAAGAAATTTGGACATTCATTAGAGCTACTTCGAAGCTGCTGCAGTCACACACTCATTTTTAGAATCCAGCTTTCTCTCCATGTACATCATGAATGTGATTATGGCGCCTTGTGGCTGTTAACAGCCCACTGAATAGTGAACTAGTGCTGGGATGATGAAGAGGCTGCATATGAAAACTGCAGCAGAGGAGACATGAAAGGTAGTGGATCCCAGGAAAACTAGCTAATGGGGATCCTAACAAATAAACAAATAAACAAAGGATCACATTGAACTCTCTCTCTCCAACTGACTGGCTTTGAAAGACACATGCATTGTCTTCCTCACATGCTCACACACACAAACAATAAATCCGTGGTGACGTGCTGACTAAACCGCTCCCTGCAGTTGACCAGCTACGGTCTAGGTCAGAACAGAAACACACACGCAAACACACACACACACTGCTGTTTCCTGCCAACTGTTGGCTGTCATTTGCACACATTTGCACACACACGGGTGCACAGCTTCAGGTGACAGAGATTAATAGCCTTACTGACTGACAGAGTAACTTCCACCTCCTTTGTGTCACTGTCAGCCCCTGGCTGCATCCGTGTCTCAGTGAGTGTGTGTATGTGTGTGAAGCCATTATTAGAAGTATAATTGCAGAGACATTTAAAGTGTTTCCCTCAAGGGTTTTGCCGGCATCCAATAAAGTTTTCATACCGCAGGAGAGACAGAGAGGGAGTGGAGAGGGAGTGACAGAGAGGGAGTGTGTTTTCTACTCAAACTTAAAGCAGGAGTCTAGTATTATAGTCTTTTAGTATTTGTAGTCTCTTTTAATTTAGATGTGCATTAGCTCGTATCTTTGGAATGACTGACAGATAATGAGCAGATTACCACAGCAAAGTAGCTGCATAGGTAACTCATGTCCTTCAAAATACATTTACACATTGCTTCTTTATTTCAGCCAATACATCTGGAGGAATATCTGCCTTGAATATAGTCACTAGTATTGTTTTTTTTCCAATACATCAACTGTGACAGAAGTCATAAATCTGCAAAGATACATTTCTGTACAATTAGGTTGTTGTGTGCACTTTTTTATCGTCGTCCAAAACACAATGGAGTTACGAGGTTTCCACCTGACAGAAGCCTTATCCAATCAGAATAAAATGAAAGTTGTAGCATGAACTTCGACAGTGCCCAGGGGCCCCTGGTAGTATGAATGTAACCTATAGGAGGTTTGCAGAGGAGCTTAAGCACACACCTCCAAAATCTTAAGAAAAGGTTGTGTGGTCCTGTATGTCAAACATGCCAGACATCCATCAGGTGTCATTTACACTTTTGTACCAATAAAAAAATTAAAAAAAAACCTAATGATATAACTAATTAATATAACTAATGATTAGTGAGCTTTAAAGGTGCTGGTATGCATATTTTGTTATCTTCAGACACAGCCAGGTTAGCAGTTTGCCCCTATTTCCAGTCTTTATGCTAAGCTAAGCTAAATTAGCTGCTAGCTGTGGATTCATTCTTACTGAGCAGATATTGATCGTCTCATGTGACTCTCACAAGAAAGTGAATAAGCAATGTTACATCTTTAAGGTGCTGATGATGGATAAAGAAATACAAGGAAAACATTTTGCTATGATATATAAATATATATATGTATTTGGGTGCACATTTAAGTGGCACATGTAGAGAGTTGAGAAAAAAATAGTGACAGCTTTATTCATCCATGTTTTACATCAGATTTCAGAAGAAGTGAAAGTTGAGAGATGGAGAGATAAGGTGAAGGCAGAAGGAGTGAGAAAGGGTGATTACTAGCGCTGTGAATCTCTGAGGATGACAAGGTTTTATTAAAAACAGATGAGAAGAATGCATGACAATTACTCTCCCTCTGTGTTTTTCTTTACCCCCCACCCCCCTCTCTTTCTCTTTCCACCCTCATCCCTGCCTCTCAGTCTGCCACCCACCTCTGGGATTTACATGTCATATTGAGACTGGATAGACTGTACCTGAAAAGTTTACTTAACTAAACAGCTCAAAGCACAGCTCGTCCATTTAGATGAGATGGAATGAGAAAAGGAAAGACACACAGCCTCCCTCTGTCTGTCCGACTCTGCCTCTTTCTCTCTCTCTTTCTCTGTTTGACAAAACTCATGACAAAAGATGTGTGAAATATCCCTTTTCAGTCCTTGAAAAACCCAAACCTTTTCAGAAGCCTTGCCCCATTTCCCCACAAACACATTTTAGATATAGATAGTTGAAGCAGGTAATGTAATGGATAAAAGACTATATTTATTATAATGGAGATAGAAAAGTTAATCATAACTAATCTTTAGTGCTTGGACTCCACAGAGACATCATCCCTGCCAGATACATGGAGTCCAGACTCTGGTGGTGTTGGCTAATGACCTCTGATGAGACTGATAATCCTGCAGAGACTGGGTGCGAATTTGGGAAGTGGAGGAGCACATAACAGCTGCATGCTGGACTTTTGCAGAGAGAGGGATATTTAAAAAGTCAGCAACCAGATGGCTAACAATAAAGGTGTGTCGCTGTGCTATTGGATAGATGTGACCTCAGTCTACGCCCTGGCAATGACAACTAAGAAATACCTAGGGTAACTGTGAGAGATGAGAATGGCAGAATGGAATGGGAAATAAACTACAGCCTACCAAGATAGTCTTCCTGACTGAACTTTCATTAAGCTCCATATGATCGATAGATGCTTTATTAATCCCAAAGGCAAATTAAAATGTTACAGGAGCAACAATTTTTCATTGAGGAAAAAAGTTAAAAGAGACAAATGGAATTAAAGGCTACATTGTATACAATTAGAGTACTGTACTGCACAAGTAAGTACATAGTGTACACAGCATACTACACAAAGAAGTATGTGATTTGAGACAGAGTAAGAGTAAGGCTAGGATGACCACATTTGAAGGGACCCTTCCTCCCATTTTACATGTAAAAAAGTGATACAAAGACCATAGGTTTACAGAAATTAGACCCAACCAAAAACCTGACACCATACATAGACATCTACAGATGCTATACTAGCCCTTACACTGATACTCCAATATGAATAATATGGTTATGGTTGTATGGACACAATAATAAAACTTAATTCATTCTTTAGGCAAGAAATTTTTATGTTCACAGACACATGAGGATTTGTCTTTGACTGCCTGTGACTCTTTTAAGTGGAGGTCAAACAGTATCGGCCACACCTATTGGACTATGTGCTGTATGTAGCGATATATTTCCTGTCTTTGATTCTTGTATGGTTTTAATGTTCATTCATACCCAGTGTTTTAATGAGGTCTTTAGACGGAGGTTATTAAAACAAGGTAACAGTAATTAAAGATGTGGTTCCCCTTCAAGATAATTATAATAATACCAAAAACGGTGTGCCTTTTTCATCGGGTCACTGTAATATGTTTAAACATGTTTGATTACAGAAGTGAGCTGAATTATTTATCTGTCATTATGTTTTTAGTGTTGTTTCTCTTGACTGTGGCGGAAAGATAAGTGAATAGTGAATAGATGCAAACTAATTCATACTGGTGGAATTTTCAAATTTCAGAACAAATGAACAGATGTGTAAATTGATGTTACAGAGGTGGTAAATGTAGACTTTTTGCAGACACAGCATTTTTTTTTTCTTCTTTTATTTACATTACGGATCTGTGTATTTTCTATAGAAGTAAATGTATGTGTGGTTACTGGTATGGAATAACTTATTTTCTTTTTTTACATGCTATGGTAATAAGACATGTCAGCAGTTGAATGCATTTAGGTTGTCTGGAAGTAAATTCATCACCTAACTTTTTAGGGTCATTTGATGTCATTTCCTGTTTTCCATAACAACAATGAACAGTACCCTATTATATAGAGCATATAGCATTGAGTTTATGAGTTATAAATGTACCAAATAACATATCAGAAAATGTTTTTACAACCCTAAATGAATATACATACATACAGTCAAGCCCGAAATTATTCATACCCCTGGCAAATTTTGACTTAAAGTTACTTTTATTCAACCAGCAAGTTGTTTTTTGACCGGAAGTGACACAGGCGTCTCCAAGAAGATAAAAAGACGATGTACAAAAGGCATCATTGTGGTAAAAAAAATATTTCAGTCAGCTTTTATTTACATTTGAACAAAAAGTGGCATGTCCAAAAGGGGTATGAATAATTTCGGGCTTGACTGTACATACATACATACACATACACATGAATGTATCAGTGTGTACTTTACTTGTACACTGCAGGCACACAAAAAATGCACAACAAATTGAGAAAAATTAGGCTATATGTAGCAGACCATGATTTAAAGCAGCACCAAAACATGTAGTAAATATAGACTTAAATATGTAGAGATAAGCACATATAATTCATTTTTCCATTACAACATTTGGACTTGCTGTAAAGAGACAGCTAACCTACACCATGTCACATCTTATAATGAAGGACGAACACATTGTGCAAGAGCTTGACATGCATAATGTATAAAAACACAGTAACTTATGGAGTAACATACAGACTATCCAAATCACAGATGGGGCTTAACAGCAGCTACCAATATCAGGTTAACTGCCAGTGTGGCCTTTGGATCTATAGTGATTTAATTTCTGAGCAAAAACAAACTTTTTTTTCACTTTAACTCTGTGTACGCTTTGCAGTGTATTCCTCGAGAATACACATGTAAAGTGTGCTTCGTGTCCTTCCAGTAGATCAGTTTCAATCTGATTTCTTTCTCCGACTCCTGTGTCATCTAATCAAATCTAATCTGCCTCTGCTATCTGCAGTCACTGCTTCTCCTGCACAGTGCGGCAGAGCAGTGTTACACCGGCACCAAGCTCTGATATCTGCTGCTGCCGCTGATCACAGCCTGTCAATTTAAAAGGCAGAAAATGATGTCTGTCATCTGAATTACTGTACAATAAATGCAACGTACACAACACTGCAATGGCAATGAAACACGACTCGACAGCAGCATCAACAAGGCGTGAAACACCAAAACACAATTATGGCTAAGACAGTGCATTGCCACTCTTAATTCAATCAAAAAGAGTGTTAAGATCATAGCGCACCAGCTGTTGAGCTTCATTAAATCACAACAGTTGTAAATCTGAATAATAAAATTAACTATTAGAGTTTCCACACTGTTTCACACTACGATATCTACACTGATTGACACTGTCACAGGCAGAATCACACACAGTGCTGCCTCAAGAAACCCGACACATCTGCTTGACTGGACTTTAAATTTGACAAACTCAAATGGTAAATGATGTAATCTGACACATCAGATGAGCCACGCTGAAAGGTAAGCTGTAACCCTGCATGCTGACCTGTCCAAGGCTGCATTACACTCTGTTTTAGTGCATTTCCTGTTTAAACTGAGGGGATAATTGGATCTAAATATTTCAGTCATAGAAATCCACATTAGAATGACAGCGACATTGAATGGTCAATTGAATTGAATCCTATGAAATCCAGCAAAATTGAGCACCAGTTATTGTCTGTGTTGGGTGGTGTCTCATATATATAGATGTATGTATTGCCTTTTGAAATTGTAATACAAAATTTGTTTAGGAAAGGATCATCTCCTTTTCCATCCCTCTTTCATCCATCTTCAAGCCCCATCGTTCTTTGTAGCCTTCAGTCTTTCTCTCTCTGGTTGCCGGGGTGATAAATTGGTTGACTCCAGACATTTAGGCCAACGATGGAAATATCACACCCAAATATCACACTGACCCTCGGTGGCACCTCTCATTGCCGTTCGTCTTTGTTCTTCGCACACAGAGGACAAGACAGCTATAGAGGAAGGAAAAGAGAGAGGGACAAAGAGAGATCTAAGGAAGGTTTTTTTTTTTTAAAGAGGAAGGAGAGATGGAGAGGGAGGCAGCAGGAGTGGGAGGGGGAGGAATTAAGGCAAAAGATTCTGACACTGAAAGATCAGGTGTTTGGTTATTGCAATTTTCTCTTCCTCTTTTACGCTCTCTGAGGGGTCCAAAACATCATTAAAAGCTCATTTATACTATTCGAAAATCTCCTCCCCCTCCGGATTGATTAGATGTCTCATTGATCCTCCAGTGATTAAAATGATGATGGTGATTCGTTGGCACATTGACCCTCCAATCAACACAGTCGTCTTGACCAGCAAATGTTTCATCCAATCCCTTGTGTTGTGTCACCTTTTTCATCAAATCTAATGTATAAAAACATGTCCATGCAGTTTTTCTTTTAAATTGTTTTTCCTGCAGAAAGTTAGCTGGATCCTCAGAGGTAGAGAAAGGGTAATTAGACTTTATGTACTGGAAGATTCAGTGTTTCTCTTCTTTTGTCCATCAAAAGAAAGGGAATGTTACATTAGGTAATGATAATGTTTAATTAATTAGTTTTAAATGACACCTCACATTTACAAGAAAAGCTTTCCTAAGTGTCCCACATGACAACAGTTATGATAGTGTATACTGATTAAACTAATTTCAGATAGTTTTTTTAAAGAATAACTTGAAATGTACTTTTTTCAGTTGGTAAAACCAAACAGTGAAAACATTTTTACATTACTGTGTACTCCATGCCACTGTGAAAAAGTCAGGGTCACTTTCACTCCCATTTGGGGATGAAGTTTTTCAAATTTTTTAAAAGGGATGCTCACTTCATAGATATGGGCATGTGATACACAAGCTAGTGTAGACAGCTGTGTGTGGGTCAAAACTGAAGTGCACCTTTTCAATTAGGAGCTGCACTGTTTCATTTCCATCAGGTCAAAATGTCACTTTACTTTTGGTTTATGACTCAGTACCTGCAAGAATGAACATCAACCTTAGCTGTACTGTACTTTGTGTTTAGTCCTAATTAGCAAATGATAGCATGCTATCTCATTAAACTAAACTGGTTAACATGGTCTACCTGCTAAACATTAGCATGTTAACTCTGTTAGTGTATAAGCACTTAGCACCTTATTGTAGCCTCACAGAGCTGCTAGCATGGTTAGTCTCAAATCGCATATTTCTGTACTAACACATGAGTACTCCCATGGTGGCACTCAAATTGTCCAAAAGTTGAGTGGACGCTATGGTCACCATCTTGGCTATGTAGCAGAAAGGGACCAATTTTTTCAAAGTTGTAATGGCGGTCAAGGACATTGTAACATCACCACACTAACAAATGTATTATAAATGTGTTTTTTTGCATTAAGCACCATTATATTGTTGTGCTTGAGAATGCTAATGCCAACGCGAATGCCAATACTAGCTTGCTAACTAGCTATAAGTCATTTCCAATAAGTGCGCAATGGCCTTGTTGATTTGAGACAACACTAACATGTCAAAATGTGCACATTATACGCAAGTAAGTACATATGGTGCACACAGTGTACAGAAGTATGTGATTTGAGACAGTGTTGTTTTTACTTAAGCTTTAACAAGTTTGCGTTGTATTAAATGTAAAAGTTAATTAATGCATTTGTTACTTTCTCTGTACTTCAAATTTCTCGCAACTCTAATCTAAAATTTCTCTAGATGACGAGCTATCACTTATTTGAATGCTGTCCTTCTATTATTTCTTCAAGTTTGCTCACATGAGTATTAGTCACCTCATGAATTACATGGATATATGAGGTGTTATGCTTTTGAAGACAGAAGACAATCTTCAGATGACATTCCAGATAATAACCTTTCTCATTTCAATGATTGACTGATGAATTACTCATGGGGAAAAGTGTTGATTGTGATGTAACAGATTGCAATAGTGATTTCATAGAAGGCTGCTGAGAAACAACAAATCGTTTCTCCTTGCCAAGCGAACAGGCTTTTTTTTGTTGTTTTGTTTTGGGTTTTTTCTTTTTTCTTTTTTTTTGCAATGCTTTGTGTTGCTGCATTTGATCTGTTTTGATTCGTTGACAGTTGGATTGAATCTGATGACAGCTTGGGGCCTCCGATGCTCTCTGTGTGTCTTCTGTAATTGGTAATGCTTGATTTTCCTGTTTCAGAAGCAGAAAACCAGAGCAGCAATCTGTCTATGTGCAGGCAAACAGTCAAACCATCAAGGCATTTTCTCTCAAGATGTAAGAAGTACAAAAAGGGAATATTGCTACTGATCGATCAAACCTAAGATCAATGAAGTCAGTGCAAGACAGGAATTCTTTCTCTGTATTACTGTCTAACACGTACACACAAGTACGTGGGCTAATTAAAGGCGAACGCGAGTGGAAGAGAATCAGACAGGCAGGTGTGCCGATGGGATGAAGGAGACTTTAGACTTAATAAAGGAAAGCGAGCAAATTGACCTCCTGAATGAGGGAACTGTTTCATTACATGTCCCCAGGGTGTGCAGGGTAATAAGGTTAAAGCTAGGGGCACACACTACAGGATTAAAAGACACAAAGACACACAGGCAGGATGGAGTGAGAATAGAGATCAAACCATTGTAGCACCGTAATGACTGTGCTGTAAAACACCCCCAAACACATCCCACAATGCCTCTGGTTTGAATTCAGATCACAAGAATAACGTGTGGTTAAGACACAACGGCTGGCTGCTGTCTTCTCAGCATCCCTGTGTAGCTGCTTTGCTGACAGGGGTACAGGTTCTGAGGACAGAGATGCAATAATGCAGGTCAGAGTTCATGTGGATGAGGGTTGGGTGTCATTTTCTGATTCCGATTCTGCTTGTTGAGTCTTATCGATCTCCAATTTTGATTTCAATAGGGTAATAAAGCAAAACAACACTCATAGCTCATATGTGCTTAAACTAGCATCTGAGTCAGCATGTGTCAGGAGGGCAGCGGTGCGGCCTCCAGGCACAACCACAGGTTCTGACCTTACCTGGCCTGCCAGCAATCTGCAGGTGGGACACACTCTGTCTGCCTTTTTTTATCCTGCTACTGGTGTTGAGGCATGATGTAGACACGTCCTGGAAAATAGCCACGTCCTTGCAGATATGTAGTCTTCATTTTAAGAACCAATAAACTGAATTGAAATTAAAATGTCTTTGGAATTGAAATTTTGGAACTGGTTCTAATTTGGAACTGGTTCTTAATCCCCAATGCTAGTATGGATTGAATGGAAAGACAAACATGCAAATCCCCCTATGAAACTTTAAAGAATATTGGTGACATAGTGGTTAAATCAGTCCTGACACCTAAAATAATCAACTACTGGATGAAATACAAGACAACATGTAATGATTGTATCCATATACTTTTTCAAAGATTAAAATTTTATTCTTCAGTACCCCTGAAGAATGACTTATGTGGGAAAGACTAAGAGTGCACTGGAAATTCGCCACAGCACATGCATAGGTGATAGCACTATAGCTGGACATTTTGTGGATGCAAATCATTCTGGGGTCACCCTGAGATATGTAGGAATTGCATCCCTTCCCTCCTCCAAGGAGAACTCTATTGATTTTTCACTTACAAGCTTGGGACAAAATGAAGAATTCTTTAAAATGAAGATGGTTGGCGTGCCAGGGTTGGGTTGGTTGAGTGGTTAGAGCACATTCCACATAGTCGCAATTGAATCTGGTTAGGGAGCTTTGTTGCAGGTCATCTCACTCTTCCTGTTTCCTGTTGGCCTCTATGCCATCTACTGTTTAAATAAAAAGGCAAAAAAGCCCAAAACAAAATCCTTAAAAAATGAAAAAATTAAGATGGTTTTGACAGCAAAATCCTCCAAAATATGCTATATTCCTCCGAAAAAAAAATTTTTTTTTCTTCACAAAAAAACATACTGTTTTTATATATGCTTTGAGTCTAACTAAAGTATTTTGACGATTCCTTTTTGGAGTAGAATTTTAACCATTGGTGTAAATTGGCATACAGTTGAAAATCAAAGTGGCTCTATATATTGAATAGGAAGTAATTTGGATAGGAAGTTGGTAACATTTAAAAGTTACCAAGAGTCTAGATAGAGGCAGTTACAGTGAGGTTTAGCTAAAGAGCTTAGAGCTAGTGTTATCTGTGTAATCAACAACAACAAAAGAGAGATAAATACCACATTTACATAGTCTACATAGCAATGTTCAAATATAATTTTGAAAGTGTTTTATATTTGCCCACATTTGGATGTCCAAATCAACTAGCAGTAGGAGAAAAGAGAGAGTCTTTGAGGTAGCTGTTAGCATGAGGGTCTGTGAGACAGCTGCAAGGGAAACTCTCCTTTCATCCATCCACTGCGCTGTTACTCTGTTACCCACTGATGTCTATGTTTGCATGCATACTTGTTAAATCTGATTCAATGAAACATCTCCAGGAGAAATCTAGCCCCTTCCCTCGATTATGTAAACCAGCTAAACGGTAAGAAATAATACAGGATAAAATTCACTGTAGCCTGTTACTTACTTACTTGATGTAAACACACTGGTTGGCAATGCAATATGTATATTTAGCAGGTAATATTAACAGTGTTCACCATCTTAGTTTAGTGTGTTAGCAAATGAGAATGTCGTTAAAACAGCTGTTGCTCAAAACCACAAATGTGAACCTCATGGCGGATATAACCAAAGTATTAAGAATTCATCCTCTGGGCACCATGAATGTCTGTGCCATCTAAACAACTGGTTACTTTGGAAATATAATAGGTTACAAATTACTAGTTAGTGTATTTAAAATGTAATAAGTAATGTAACTATTTCAATTGCTTAATTAAAGTAATGTAACTTATTACATTTGATTATTTTTTAATTACTTTTCTAATTTTCTACCAAATGTTTTCAGCTGTTAGGGTAAGTGTACCCACTAAGCACCAAAATCTTTCAAAAAGTAAAACTGTTTTTCATGGATACTGACATGATTTATAAGGGAAATCATTTCTTATAAATAACATTTATCTTTCATTTGAAAATGGATTCATTAGTTCATGTAGAGTTTGGAATATAAAATAAAGATATATGATGATGAAAAAAAGTCAAAATTGGTACTGTGATACCATTTAAGCCCATGTGTGCTCCAAATAAGCCCGAGTCATGATTTATTTACAAAAAATTTAGAAAATATTTGATTTCAAAGAATGAAAAACAGCAATATATGAATTCAATAACCTGTTAAATATTAAAAAATGAGGAAAAAACCCTCTTGACAAAATCTTAAAGGTCTAACTTCAGAAGTAACCTCCTTTGTAATCATCAACATTTTGTCACAGTAACTGTAACAGATTACACTTACATTTATTGTAATTCAATTACGTAACATCGTTTCATGTAACTAGTTAATCTTCAACACTGTTAACCAACCAACAGACCAATATTGCCATCTCTAGAGCCAGAACAATAGATTAAGCTGACCACACACACAGCAATAAATGATCCTTTAGACTTTTTCCCTCCTCCATGCACCTTGGAAGTAGGTAAGGTTGTGCCAGAAACCTCCACCCAGTTTCTATATAAAGGATATATATACATAAATGGTTGGTGATGGCAAACAGGAGCTAGAGTCCTTTATTTTTAATGAAACAGCAGCGTTTTGACCTCCACAATCTGCAATAATCCTGCCTTTCATCGTTTGTCTTTTACAGAAAGATGTGAAATCTTTCTGTAAAAGACAATCTTCCTTTTAGAGCAGCTCAGTCCACATGTACGCATTATAAAATACTCCAAATGCACAGCCGTCAACAATGCAATTGAGCTTTTCGCACTACACTGATGGTTTGCCTCTACACAGGGTGCAGCAGTGAAAGAGAATTTTTGATGTGTTTTCTTTGTCAAAGCAAAGGTTAAACAAAAAAAAAACAAAGTCTCCCAAAGAAAGACTGTTGGAAAAAGTGAGAGCTTTTTAGTTGGCCGAGGTCATCAGTCAGTCCTGAATCTTTTATAGCACAGCTGAATGACCTAATGCTCTCACAACTACTACCACACACACACACATGCACACACACAGACTGAAGATGGACCATGAGAAACACACACACACACACTTGCCCACACTGACTGGAGATGGACAGTCAGTAAAGATAGGCATGCACACACAGTAGCCTGCTGTTACCCCCACAGGCATGTAATCCCTGTCTGGATGGGCAATAAGAATTCTCACACACACACACACACACACACACACACACACACACACACACACACACACACACACACACACACACACACAAACAGTATGCACCCTGAGTGAATAGTGCTGGTTTGAAGGGCAGAGGGGCAGGGTTGAGAGGTGACCAGTGTCCAGGTGTGCCTCACCAATTATATGCTGCTGCTGCCTCTCCATTGCGCGCGCACACACACACACACACACACACACACACACACACACACACACACACACACACACAAAAAACACACACAAACACACCCTTGCACCTTGAATTCCCTTCTCATCTCTCCCAACCACACAATTAAAGCAACTCCCTGCTTCCGCACCTGGTCTCCGACTGTACAGAAGAGAGGGAAGCAGGTACAGGAGGAGAAAGATCAATCTGATATCCTATTTGTATTGTATCTTCCTCTCTTGTCTTGCATCTCGGGTTGTGTCTTATTTTTTGAAGTGAGATGGCAACCTGTGAGAGCTGACCCGTGTGCGTCTCTGGTCCTATTTGGCATACCAGCGACTGCTATTTGACTTTGAAAATATGAAATCCGTGAGGAACAGGGGGATGGGGAGGGTGGGGTGGGGTATGGAGGAGGGGGAGGTGGATGGAAAGAAAAGACAAGATTGGGAAGGAGGGGTCTGAACACATTGATGGGTTTGTGTGAAGAGAAGAAAGAGGGCAGTCGATAGAAAAAAATGTGGAGGAGGCAAGAGAGACAGAAGAAGACAATGAGAGAGAGAGAGCGAGAAAGAGAGAAAGAGGGGTGGAGGTGAGCGGGAGAAAAATTGTTAAACAAACAGAGAAAGTAATAACTGGAGCTGAACGTGAGAACATTGTGGGGGATGAAAAGAAATAGGGGATCGGGAGCAGATCAAAGCAAGGTGGGGTGAGGAGTGAAATGGTGAGATGAAAAAACAGAGCTGAGAAAAGACTGAGAGTGAGAGTAACAAAGCAGGCCATGCAGCATCCAAGGGAGGCAGGGTGGAGAGAGGCTGCTTTCTATCTACAGGGTTAGAGGTTAAGATAGTACACATGCTTCCTATATATTCCAGACTCAGATTCCAGAGAGACCAGAGGAGTAAAAGTGTATAGTTTGTCTGTTTCTGATGGCAGATCATCTGTTTTGTTCCCATGCTCACGTCTCTTTTACAGTGATGGTCTATAGGGAAAATTCTTTTTGGGCTGTGTCACATGCCATGGTGTGTGTTTGGGGTTTTTTTGGTGCTGTTTTCTTTTTCTCTGTCTGCCAGGTACTGCCCTCCCCCTTCCTCCATTGGTGGCCGCAGCTGTGTCTTATTGCCACCAGCCTCAGTGTAAAAGCTCCAGTGGGTGCCAGTGTTCCATTCGGCAGCTTTATGGCTGTTGCTTGTGTGTGAGTCTTTGAGATAGTGCTCCCGATTAGTGATTAGTGGTTATTGTTGCTACTTTTCTTAAATTGTCTTCCTTTTTAGTGAAGTCCGATTTATCTTTTTTTTCTAAATCTTAGATTTTGGTACTTTTACATCAGTTGTCCTCTTGTTTTGCCCCTGATTATCTTAGTTATTACTTCCCTCTTCCCTTAGACCTTTTTGGAGTCGTAATCATTTTGGGGGCTCATCCGGGATTAACCCAAGATCCCTCGCATCCTAAAGCCGTGTTCACACCAAGAGCGTTGGACGCGATTTTGCGTCGAGATTACATGTAAAGTCAATGCAAACACGCGATTGACTGCTTTGCGGCGCGATACACGCGTCACACGCGACGCGATGGACGCGATGCTGCGAAAATCGCTTCAACGCTCGAGTTGAAAATATTGAACTTTTGCAGCGACATCGCGTGACGCCATTCCGCAGCAGCCTATCAGCGTTGAGATTCTCCTGACGTCGCTGACGTCACTGACGTCGCCGTCCTGGATCACTCTTCTACAAGATGGAGGACAAATTGATTATTGCCGTTACAGCTCACCCCGTGCTTTACGACACGTCCTGTCTCCTTTACCGGGATCGGTATAAAAAGGAGCAGGCGTGGAGTAAAGTAAGCGAGGTGGCTGGATTACCTGGTAAGTTCTGTAAATATGTATTTGTTGCGTGTTTGCAGCTATTGGTTAGCATTAGCATAGCCCCAGTTAGCGTAGCTGGCTTTCCCGGCATAAAGTTACTGGTTTACTAGATTCAACAGTTAATGTACGTGTGTTCTTGTCAGTTGATGTGTGTCGCAGGAAATGGAAGAGCCTCAGGGACACTTATATGAGGGAGAGGAGGAAGGTGACAGAGACGAGGAGTGGGTCAGCAGCAGGGACAGCGAAGAAGTGGAAGTACTTCGCGGTCCTGTCTTTCCTCGACCCCTTTGTTGCCCCCCGTGAAACAAGCGGGAACATGGGGGCAGGGGTCGAGGAAGATGGGGCCGTGGAGTACAGCGTAGGGTCCATGGAGGACGAGGGAGAGACAGCAGGCCCATCAGGGATTACCATCGGAGGTTTGTTGATGAATGAACACGCACACAGAAACGACATGGAAACTAGTTTCTGTATAAAATGATAACTGACTTGTATTGATGTGTCAGTACAGATACTTTTTTCACAGCCTGCACTAAAAAAATGTCAAAATAACTAATCT
Source organism: Scomber japonicus (assembly GCF_027409825.1). NCBI lineage: Eukaryota > Metazoa > Chordata > Actinopteri > Scombriformes > Scombridae > Scomber > Scomber japonicus. Next base: position 27,544,580 of record NC_070582.1, on the reverse strand, counting down.
GTACTCTCACCTATACCAAACCTGCAAGTTAAAATGTGAAGAATGAAGGGCACTAAAACATCATTTGCTTTAAAGTGTTGTGGAGGATAGATATTGCTATGGCTAGAACAGTATGATGTATTAAATGACTGCATCTGTAAAATGCTTTATGTGTTGTAATTGTTAGAATAACCTAGTCAATTAATATACTGTATAAACAAAAAAAACTAAGACATGTTTGTCACTACTACAGCCCAAGCAGATTCTGACATTGAGCCAGAGTCTGCTGGTGCTCCCCCTGATGATGGTCCAGCTGTCTCTCCCGCTGCTGTCTCTGCTGCTTCCCCTGCTGCTTCAGTGCCAAGAGGTATGTACAAGACATATTTAAGATAGTTTAATAGATAATTAATTTAAGATATTTAAACAAATATTAATTTGGATATTGAGTTACTTCTAACTATTGCATTTTTTGGAAAGTAGTAGTTTCATAAACTGTTTTTTCTATTTCATACAGCGACAAAGAGGTCCAGGAAGAGAGCCAGGGAGGAGGAAAACTCCGCCGACTCCAACAACAGACGGGCGGAGTTGGAGACTCTCGTCCTGGACACCCTGAACGGCCTGAAGCAGCAAGCTCAACCTGCTCCCCAGCCTCCCCCCTCAGAGGATGAATTATTCCTCAAAAGCCTGGTTCCTTCCCTGGAGAGGTTGTCACCCCAAAGGAAGGCATACGTTAAATTTCAAATTCATAAACTTATTTATGAAGCCAGCACTGTTGTGCTCAATTTGGAACCTGCCGAGTAGCTGTTTAGCAATGGGGCAGCAATCACTGCAGGGAACGTATCAGACTTTTGAGGAATCATTCATTTTGTTCATGTGTCCCTGAGGCTCTTCCATATGTTATTTATTTTTTATTGTTTTTGTACATATATATTTTTTATTTTTTTTATGACAATTTAATTAATAAAATATAGAAATCTCAGCTGTCTTTCGTCTACTCTTACCTATAGTGAACATTCTCACCAGACTTCAGATATTTGTTGCACACCCACATTGTGTACTGTAAACTTTGATTCAAGCTGTGCAGAGGTTATTCACATAAACTAAACAACTTATTTTAACCTCTTAAAACACACTGTTCCATCTACGGGACGGGTCAGAGGTTGGGAGGTAGCCACAGCATTATGTGGGACACTGACTAATCATTTACAGGACAAAACAATACCAAATAATATCAGATGGAACCACTGATATGATAGTTAGCATATTTATCATGTCATGCACATTTTATGTTTATTGTATTGTTGCAGACATGCCAAATTAAAGCTTTATTATCTCACAATATGATATGAATTCATGAACACCTGCATATTATTTTTGGTGCTTATATACATCACATTTTTATTTCTGTGTCAATATATAGTATTACTGCAGGATGTTTGTTCAATAGCGATGTGTGGGTGGCTCTTAAAAGAGCCGTTGGGGGAATGCTTGTGCATTAAACGCTGGGTTGCCATGGGACCGCTCCCTCTGCGGAGAAGTACTCTGCAAAGGTCTCCCGAACCCGGACGGCCTCTCTTGCAGCGTTGTTTGCTGCAAGTCTTCCCAGACCTGGCAGCGGCTCCACCTCACAAGCTGGTAGGTTGCCCATCGTCCCAGGCGTGGTCTTCCGCAGGAAGTTGTGCAGCACACATGTCGCCTTCACACACTTCTCTGCAACCTGTGTACGGACCTCCAGGGAACGCCGGTACATCCTCCACTGGGCTGCCAGGATGCCAAAGGCATTCTCAACCACCAGCCGTGCCCGGGACAGCCGGTAGTTGAAGATCCGGCGGTCTCTGGGAAGGGTGCGCCCGGGGAATGGCCTCATGAGGTTTCTCCGGAGTGGAAAGGCCTCATCGGCAACCAAGACGTGTGGCTGGGGTCCTCTGTGGTCAGCTCCTGGTAACGGCCGGTCAGCAGGCAGATGGAGGGTGCCAGAGCGGAGTGCTCTACCAAAAGCCGAGTTGGCCAGGATACCGCCGTCGCTCGTCCTTCCGTAGCCCCCGACATCAATGACCCTGAAACAATACTGGGCATCGACAACAGCCAGGAGGACGATGGAGAATGTCCCCTTATAATTAAAAAATTGGGACCCGGAGTTGGCAGGGGCTTGAATGGCGACATGCTTCCCATCCACAGCTCCACAGCAGAGAGGAAAATTCCACCGCTCCTCAAACCCCTCTGCGATGGACCTCCACTCCTCTGTGGTGGGCACAGCCATGAACTCCCCCACGAGGCAGTCCCAGATAGCGGACACCACATCAGCCACGATCATGGACACAGTGGAGACCCCAACACGGAAGCTGTTGGCGATGGTCCTGTAGGAGTCACCAGTGGCCAGGTATCTGCATCATAGAAAACATTAAATTAAGCTGAGTTGTAGCATGCAGTGATACTTTATGTGGCAGTTTATATTTTATAGTATATATTTTATTTAGATCAGAAAATACACAAATACATAGGCCTACAGCATGCATCAAATCCATACTCAAGACTCAAAATACAAAACATATTATTGTGTATTTTTAAAGGATTAAACTACAATCAATGGCTTTTTAAGAGAGTTATGAGAAAGTCACCTATCAACACGGTAACCAGTTAAACCGAAACACCGGCTGTGAAGCAACATTTCTCAGCAAAGCAGCAGCAGCTAAATCTCTCCGTCAGGATAAAGTGAATATTTATTGATTTTAACACAACAATACACAGCTACTCACCGGAGACAGATGGACAGGCGCTCCGCAGCTGAAATGGAGCGCCTGTAGTTGGTGTCCTGCCTGGAAATCCTGGCGCCAACCCTCGCTAGCAAGTCCTCAAATTGAGCTACGTTCAGCCTGAAGTACCGCTGGAAACGGCCATCATCCAAACGGAGCTCCTGAATGAGCCGGTGGTACTCGCCGAGCTCTGTGCGCCTCCGGAGGATAGTATGCACCCAGAAACGACGGCGGCGGTTGACCCTCCGACGGGTGTCGGACGTCCAAAGTAGGTACAGCGCAGCGATGGTGGTAAACGTTGTTATCTCGTCCATGGTTGAAGAGAAAAGAAAGCAATGTTGCTGTGTCGTCAAAATGGGCGGGCTCGCGATGGCGCGATGACGCGATGACGCGAATGTACACAAAATGGTCACGCTTCAAAACTTGAGCGACAGCGCGACAGATTTTCATTTGTCGCGCCGCAAAATCGCGTCCAACGCTCTTGGTGTGAACACGGCTTAAGGAAGACTTTTACCCCAAGCCCCCAGTGGGATTTTTTGCTGCAGTACCACGAGTGGCCACTGGGAAAAGTTGGCCTGGAGGCTAGGCAGTGGTGCCCTATCCAGCTCTTACAATACATCAATAGTAGACAACCACAAAATAATGACAAAATGACACACTGAGCTCAGCACTCTTGACTGCATCCTCCACCTTACCTACTGAAGATACCACCGAGTGAATTCACCTATGCCCCGTAAGATCATTCCAGTACATCTTGCTAACACATTATCATATAATGTGTTAAGCTCCACTCCACTTTCCCCTCTTCTCTCTCTCTTTGTGTCTTTCCCTCTAACTCAAAAATGCACAGCTGGTAACTGCAGGTTTGCTTATGTGTGTATGTGTGTTGGTAATATAGGTGTGATTACAGTTTAAATTAGGTTTCTAAAGTGGAGCTGTCCTTGTTGCTTTAAGTTGTTAATAACATCTCTAATATTGGTGCCATATGTGCACATATTTATTTGTCTTTATTTGTCTGCCATCTGCTGGGTTGGTAAGCATATACTATATGTGTATTGTGGATCTTTGTGTGTGTGTGTGTGTGTGCGTGCGTGCGTGCGTGTGTTTGTGTGTGTGTGAAAAAGAGAGACTGGCCCCCCGGATGTGCGTAACATCATTAACGATGGAACCGTCGTCTCAGGTAAGTGAAGTGGTCCATCTCTGTCAGCTTAGCTTCTCACCTGCCCCCTCCCCATCTTCAACTCCCATGGCTATACACACACACACACACACACACACACACACACACACACACATATACTGGAATAATGATGGGCACACACATGCAGCACAGAAATGAGATGACACTTTGTGAATGGACAGATGCTATCCATTTGGTTTTGTGTTCGTTTTAGCTGCGGACATTTAACTACACTTCAATTGCAGATAGCACAGATAGTGTATTAAAGATATGCTATGTAGGATTTGTCAGTTGGCATTCGTAAACACATCGCATTCAAAATTGGCCCCTCCACCCCACGGCTACAAGCAAGCGAGTGAGAGGGAGTATCCATAGTCATGCGACCTAGAGAGTGAATAAAGAGAGCAAATAATGCTGGACAGAAGAAAGCTGTGAATCAGGTAAATAAAATGTTGCTGTGAGGGATTTTGGGCCCCGTGAAAAGATATCACATTGGGTCCCCACCACCAGGCACAGGCCACGCCAACCATGAACAATTACTGTAAACCCAACTCCAATACCAAACTGACCCATGCAAAACTTTCAATGACTCTACCTTTGCAGGCTTGTACTGTAACTCCCCTTTAGTCCAATACTAACTGTACAATATTTACTGACATTGAGCTGTGAACAAACACATGCATGCAACATTCTGCATACAGTAGAATTCACTATTTGATGCTACCTGATATCCCTTGTAAGTAATGTGCTTTAGACCTACTTGTACAATCTAAATGCCATCTTAATGGTAAATTCTTAAATGGAAAATACTCTTAATATGAATGAAAACTATAAAATAAACTTAAATACAAATGAACCTCCTAAATTACAGTAAATTACCATTATCATCTTTAAAATAACACAAACAAAATCAGCAGTTCATTTTTGAACTAAGTATGTATATCAACTAAGTATAAAACCAATTCTTATTACTGAAAAGGATTCAATAAATGTTCTTTTTTCTCACAATAATAATAAAAAGAAATTCCCAATGCTGCTCACCTCCTTTTTAGGTAGGGCTGGTTCATTATTATAGGGGGACAGACAGTTTACCTGTACTAATTAAATATCAGATAAAAGAGGAGTGAAATGCAAACACTCTGAATTTTCTGTAAAGATATGAGCAGAAACTAATGTTAGGGCAGCAAAAGTAACATTAACCTTTGTCACTGTAAACTAAACTAACAGATTCATTTCCACCACTCATGGACTAAACCTACCTTTTTATGAAAAAGTGGGTAACATATTGTCGCCCTCTCAGTTCTCTCTCTTGTCTTTCTTTTCTTTGTTTTTCATATTTGGAACCCTGATTATATTTTATGACGCTGTTGAGACATTACTCTGGTATAGTGCAGCTCCTCACTCGTAATTCAACGCTAACAAATACTGCACTTTGGAGACAGGACCAAACCATTTCACGTTAACAGACTGTGGTGTTTGTTGAATACAGAGGCTAGAAAGAAAAAAAAAGAAAGAAAAAGAAACAATTTTAATGAGTACAATGCAAATAAAATATTCATTTAATGTATATTAATGATGAATGATGACTTTTGTGCTAATCATTTTTCAGGGCACCTGTCAGTCACGGGCCCTTAGACTTGAGAGAAACTTTCCATCCCCTTATGGCGCCCCTGTCTCTGTACCCAGACCTGCTGCTCTTAATGCATCTAATGACACACAGACAGAGAGCAGAGCGGAATAGAGGAGAGAGACAGAGACAGCAATGTAACCTGATTATTATGCGTTTAGTCCTCACCTCACACCCTGCACACTGCCATTGGCTGGGGGCTCAATGCCCAAAGCTTGATGCCCAGAAGCATCCCGAACACAGCGGAATAAAAAAGACACAGGCAGAGGGAGAGTCTATACATTGTTTTTTTTAGGGAAAACCTACATAATATACCCTTAAAGTGCCTAAAAATTGCTGTTTTTCTCACTGCTGTGGAAAATCGAGCTCTTACTCTAAAGTGCTTTTTTATAGATTTTTTCTATCCATGTCTATATATTATAAATTGTGAAGCAGATTTTGCAGAGGCGGTAAACTTGAAACACTCGGACTTCAATATTGCTTGTATATCCTTCATTATTGTACCAACATTCCTTTTTTGTGTCAGTGTTTTCTTCCTGCACTGTTAATGAGGTGTTTTTGCATAATATTTGTAATGTTCAGTGTTAAACGCATACTTACACACTTGTTAAGTGAGAGATAATGGAAAGGAAAAACAAAGCCCACAGGGTAAAGCGCTTAATGTGAGATGTAAGAAAAAGATATGAATCATTTGACATTGAAAGTGGATTTATAATTTTTTGATATAAGCTGAAAAAAGCAATACCTCAACAACGCTGATGATGAACAATACGATGATGATCTACACACTGAAATGAAAGAGTCTGACACCGGTAATGCAGAGGATAGATTTCATCATTGGCTGCCCTCATTGCCCACTGCTGGTGATCAGAAGAAGCCAATTCACCAGAGTGCTGAATGCTTCATCATCCAGGTCACCATAGAGCAAAGTGGGTTCACCCTCAGCTGCTACAACAACAGATGCTCTCAGTTAGAGTAGAATAGTGTACTCTATACTGTATGTACTGCAGTAAGGTGGATTGTAAGTGTGCAAAGGCCCAGGTAGGGAATGACTGTGTAGCATGTCTGACTTTCATGCAGGAGAACATGACTGGGTTGCACCTTCTAAACATAAATCCGTCACTAATGTTGTGTCTCAAATTGTGTACTTCTGTACTTACACTTAATATTTTGTGTAGAAGTATGGAAAAATGCTGTGCACTATGAGTACCTGGATGGTGCACTCAAAACAGTCAAAAAGTTGAGTGTGGAACTATGGACACTTCTCAGCCTCAACGGTCGCCATCTTAGCTGTGTAATGGAAGGGGAGGAACCACTATTGAAACAGGAAATGGCAGCTGAGGATGTAATTTAGCAGTATGTTAGCTAGTATGTAAGCTAACTAGTTAATCGTCATTTCTGATATGTGAGCAATGGCCATGTTTGATTTGAGTCAACACTAACCTGTCAAAATTGGCACACTACGCAAGTAAGTAGCCTACGTAGTGTACAGAGTGTACTACACAGAAGTGTATCAACTGAAGTATGTGATTTGAGACACGGTAAGTTTGTGTGAAAATTCTTTCTTAAGTTTTCAGCATCTAGTCACTAGTTTCAGGATAGCGATGTACTAAATCAAGTTACAACTTAAGAAATATCACATCTACTAGTTTAAGATCCGAAAGATGAAATAAAGGTAACTGCGATCTTTAAATGTGGGTATATTTGTTTTACACGTACCTGGAGAAATATGTGTTTTATCCAGTCTATGGTTTAAGGTCATCTTCTCTGTGAAATGTAATGTTAAGTGTCAGGTCTATGTGTTAACTACATCCCATATTACTTCCTTTAACCTTCAGTCTAATATTCAGTCAAATATTATCAAGCTAACATTAGCTTTGTCCTTTGGTGTATTTAGCTAGCTTATGCAACAGTTCCAAATTGCAGCTATAGCCTAAATATTTAGTAACAACCAATCTCTGTAAAAACTGCAAGAGCTAGTTTGTGTGGTACAACCAGATTTAATTTAGTAATGAGTAATTCTCCATTTAAACACTTGCATTATAACTAAGCTAAGTTTGAACAAATGAACAGCTGGTGCAACCGGCTCCTCAAGTTCATGCATTCCATCACAGCTTGTAGTTCTCATTTTTCATCACATTTACTTTAACCAAGTGTTTTCATTGCGTCACTTAACTATAGTTGTTTTGCAATAACCATGATATTTCCCCAACCTTAAACATACTGTATAATTGAAAAAAACATTGGACATTACAAAAACATTTTTACTGAACATGATCTGGGGGTATTCAGAATCATCCAAATACTGACGTTCTTGTCTGATGATAGGGTTGTTTGTCGGGACACTATCATCACATACAGACTGGGGACAAATTAAACGTGTCTTAGTAAGGTGTTGGTACACCACATGTCACCAGAACAGCTCCTGTGCTTCTTTGCATTGGTTTTACAGTCTGTGAACTCTACTGGTGGGATGAATGTCATTCTTTCAAAAGATATTCCTTCATTTGGTGTTTGATGATGGTGGTAGAGAGCGCTGTCTAACATGTCGGTCGAAAATCTCCCATAGGTGTTCAATTGGGTTGAGATCTGGTGACTGTGAAGGCAAAAGCATATGATTCTCATTATTTTCATACTCTGAGTGACTCCTCATGTTCTATGGATGTCAACCTGAAAGAAACCACTCCCATCAGGGTAGAAATGTTTCATCATAGGATAAAGGTGATCACTCAGAACTACTTTGTATTAGGGAAGGCAACAAGTGGATCCAAACCATGCCAGTAAAATGCCCCACACAGCATAACAGAGCCACGAGATCTCCTCACTGTAGGGGTCAAGCATTCAAACCTGTACCATTTTTTCCTTTAATTTGCCACCCGTCTGTATGTCTTTCACTAAGATACAAAAAAAGTTAAATACACATTTGCCAATAGTACTTTTCATCATTAATCATCACTAAAGCATCAATAAATTGCTTGTAATAGATTTCACTTCTGTTATGTTTTGAAGCATGCAGGCACGTATATTTGTCTTATATGTCATAAATTCTTAATGCGTAAGGAGAATCCAGACAGCCACAACACACACACACCACAGAGCTCTCTGTAGGTCTTTACTTAATGAGCTTCAAATGCAGCTCTCCCCTACTGTGCTGAATAGAGAGAGAAAGATGGACACATTAGAGAAGAGATGAGGGAGGAGGGGAAAGCAAACCAGACAGAAAAAGAGGTGTAGATGAAGGAAGTGGAAGAAGAGATGGGGGAGACAAAGTGGGGAGGAGAATGGAGGAACGTGATGTCTGAAGTGTCTGGATGAGTTATCACCCTATTTATGTTTGTTAGTCTTCATGTCGTGTTACTGTGAGATGTTAAAAGGATTCTTTTTCGATGTGGAATTTGAACTTTTCAGATGAATGTGGATCTGAAAGGGAGGAGCGGCATGTACTAGAGTTCCTGTCATTGTTAAGAAAAAATGTAGTCTCACATCGAGCTTCAAAGAACCCGAAAGAGTAAGAACTTCATGTGTAAATGCACCGCAGTCACATTGAATCTTATCTGATTTGGACCAATTTAAAGTCTGTTCGTCAAAACTGTGCACGTGTATGTATATCTATATAAACTTTTCCTAGATTTAGATTCATTTTGTGCATCTTATCAGCTGACTCCTTCTACTTTTATTACAAAGCACAAAGTGGAAATAAAAGATGGGGGGGTTGGAGAGAAAGACAAAATGACTGGTGACACCTCAGTATATTACCCATAAAACAGTTTATGTGAGTGATTACCTAAGAGTTTTTCTCTGTAGCCTTTTATTCACCAGACGTTAAGCTCTGACACTTTGTTTTTTTCACTGAGCAAAAGCTAAAAGTCTTTCAATCAGTTTCTAATATGCCACAGTGACAGTGCTGCTGCCTCAGTGCAACACGACATGTATTAAAAGTAGCTTGTCTTGTGTTAAAATGTTGTTCCATGAACATATATTGTAAAATAATATTCCCACTCCTGGCAGCTGTTTGGCATTGATTTCTTTTAAAAAAATGCATACATCTAGCACAAACGGTTCACGTTACAGTGGCTTTACATGTGTTTCAACTAATAACTTTTCATTGAGACCATTATTGACAATGCATGTTTTGGTTCAGTTTCTGTTCGTGTCATTTAACTGCCCCTTTAAATTTGGCAGCTCTCCACACTGGCTTCAGACAACCCTTTTATTTATCAGCTGGGTCCTACTAAGAGACATTCATTTATATTTGGTAATTATCTCACAGGAGATTAACACCTGGTCCACAAAATACTCAAATATTTACAACCGGATCATAAAACATACTCAACCCCTTTTTAGGCACGTAATTGCTTCAATAGACATTTAAAACAGCATTCAAACTTGAACAACAACAACAACACCTTGGCACAACAGGTCACAAACAATTAGTTTTAATTAGTTTTTCTCATTTAACACTTAAAATAAACAGAAATGTTTTGAACAAATAGTAGTTCCTGTATCCTTTTTAAAAGTGTAACAGACGTAATGATGAAGATGTGAATTAATGCTACAGTATGCTTCACTACAACACAGACATCTCCAAGCTAGCTTCATCTAATTAATAATGGAAGTGTCTATGCAGTGTGTATGTGCGAGTGTGCATCTTACTTTATACGGCATGGTCTTACCACATGACAAATGTTGAGAAGATGAAATTCATTTTCAAAATTGACTGTTTTCCCCCGTATTTATATATTATATAAAAATAATATGATTTAATTGTACATACATACATAAGATCAAATATGTTACCGTTGCAGTGACAAATAAGGGTTGGCAAGATGAGCAATTCCAAAAATATCTTTAAAAAAAGATAGATAGCCTTTATTGTCCCAAGGGGAAATTCGTTTTCACAATCTGTCAGAAACCCACCGGACACAAACAATATACATACACACACCCACTATACAAACACCACCAAACATTGAGAACATATAAGTACACACACACTGCACAAACACCACCAGACATTGAACAATCGACACATATATCACACTGAGGAGGGCTGGGTCCATATGGGGTTATTGGGGGAGATTATTGAGTGCTGAGATGGCAGACGGGACCAAGCTCTTGCTGAAGCGTGCCCGTCTCCATCTCAGAGTCCTGTATTTGCGACCAGACGGCAGCAGTGTGAAGTGAAGGTAGAGAGGGTGATCCAGGTCGTTAGTTATTGCTGAGGCCTGTGACTGCTCTGTGGTTGAGCTCGGTGAGGTTGGGTGTGGGATGGTTAATAATCTTGGATGCGGGATGTGTTATTTTTGTCAGTTTGTTTCTGTTAGTGATGGACAGCATGTTGTAAAAACATGGTGAGCAGTACAGGAGGATGGGTTGGATGATGCTGGTGTACAGTAGTGACAGAAGGTGGGGGGGCAACAGAGAGGGAACGGAGTTTTCGAATGATATGGAGTCTCTGTTGGGACCTTTTGAGAATGTTGGTGGTGTGTTGATCAAATGTCAGTTTATTGTCTATGGTGAGTCCGAGGTATTTGAAGTGGCTGACCTGTTCAACTGTTTGGTTATGGATGAAGGTGGGAACCAGTCCAGATGGGGGTGTGCGTGAGGTATGGATGACCATTTCTTTTGTTTTGACCACGTTCAGTTCCAGGAAGTTATTGGTGCACCACTGAGTGAAGTGAGAGATGGAGCGTTGGTAGGCAGTAATTGGGTTATTGTCACTGAGCAGACCTACAATGGCAGTGTCATCTGAGTATTTGTAGAATGTGGTGATTGGTGAGGGGCTGATGCAGTCATTTGTGAAGAGGATGTAGAGAAAAGGGCTGAGGACACAACCCTGCGGGGCTCCGGTGTTGGTGATGATGGTTGATGATGTGACTGTGCCTATCCTTACAGCCTGTGGTCTATTGGTGAGGAAGTTGTGAATCCAGCGGATGAGGGGTGGAGATATGTTGAGGTGACGGAGTTTCTCATTTCTAAAAATTGTCTTGAAAGCAGCATCAGCATTATTTTGTGTTTTTGTTGGTTTTACAACATTTTTTACCAAAAGTAAGACCAAACGCTGCTGAAAATGTCAAATGGTGTAACCACAAAAGAATGATAAATTGAAATTGTTCCCGGTTTACATGATTCAGCAGATTAAATGTAATATTTAGAACAATTGTATTCCATTACCTTGATTAAATATAGAAAGTTATAATGCCAAACTAGTTGGTGTTTTATTGAGAATTTAGTGTTTTTAAGCAAGTTGAATTATTTGGTATAAAGTTTTTATGGTTACATTTTTGCCATAATTCTCTAAATAATTCTCTCAAAATGGATTAAAATGTTATGCTGGTTCCACAAAAAAAAGTATGCGTGCAAGTTATTCATAAGTTTATTTTAACATTTTAACCCCTTTAAATTTGACTAAACCACACGGACACAAAAACCCCATCACTGAGCCATTTAACAATGAAATAGTGACATATTCCACATGTATTTCACTGTTAAACAAACTAAGCTTAATATTGAATATTGAAAATTGAAATGTGATTGACTCTCCACTTACACTCACACCAAGGCAACAGCCAGTCAATGTCACTGTGTCAGTTTGTCTTGATTGACAGATTTTATGATGAAAAGTGGCTTTATTAAACAAAACAGACTACAGTAACATGAGATTTTGAAATAAAATTTAAAAAATCACTGCAATAATTGAGCTTTAAGAATGTATGGGATTATTTCACAATTTGATGGTTATATTGGGCTATTATTATATACAATAATAATACTTAATATTTCATTTCATATTGACCACAATAATTGTAATTAAGTGAGTTGGTGGAGCTGGGGTGAAAAGAATACAACTGTGACCTCATCATCTTCATCTTTTTCATTAAACAAACATGATCAGTTGTGAATAAAGCAGTGATTGATATGCTTGTTTTTCTTCTCAGAGCATGTGTGCTTAGAGTCTTTTTCTTGCTGCTGAGATTTTTTCTCTCTTTCTGTGTGTGTGTGTGTGTGTGTGTGTGTGTGTGTGTGTGAGGCTTTCTGCCGTCTTTTCCATTTAACTTCCTTCTCCTGAACACTATAGTTTGTGTGAAAAGCGCGTTGGCGCACTGTGGCAGCCTTGACATGCTCAAACACACACGTGGTTAGTATGTGTCACTACCTTTGTCTCTCTCCTTTCTTTCTTTTTTCTTTTTTTTTCTTTTGCTCTCTCTGTGTGTTTTCGCTGTCTTCCTTTGGCTCTGCATGAACCGACACACACTCTAACACACACACACACACAGACACATACACACACACACACAAACACACACACACACATATATATAGACAACCCCCCTGTCCCATGTTCTCTGTGCTGGTGGTGGCTCCAGCCCCAATTACCTGGTGGCTACTGCAGCAGGGCCCTAAATGGGTTTTAGCACCGAACTGGCATGTCTGCAACGGATCGCCCAGTGGGAGGGAAGGAAGAGGATGAGGAGAGAGAGGGGGGAAAGAAAGGGGTCGAAGAAGAGAATTCTAAGCCAGAGAGTAAGAAAGAGGTAGGAAACGATCCCCCCGAAGCTGAGCTGTACAGAACTATAGGAAAGAGAAGACGAGTTAAGAAGTGCACTTGTATATTAACACATATTACAGGTGTGTGTAAATCTCTCTCTCTCTCACTGTGTCAAATATTCCATTCTTCATTTTTTTCCTCTCGTCCCACAGTTTCAACATTATTTATCTCTCTGTATGTTCCGTTACGTTCTTCTACATTTTCCTCCTTGTCATTCACTCTCACGCCTCTTTTTCTCGTTTCTTCCCTCCTGTCTCTTTTCAGCTCGTGAAGAGGAGAAGGATAAAGAGGGAGCATAGGGGAGGAGAGGAGGAGGAGGACGAGACAGAGGAGAAGGAAAGCGAGCAGAATAAAGGCCAGGAGTGGGTGAGAATGAAAGAAGCTGTCATTTTCTACACAGCTTAAGAAAATGATCTTACTGAGCCTAATGCAAGATACAATTTGTGTGATTTATACTACACAGAATTCAAATAAAACATTTGCATTATTGGTCTATTTTTGTATCATAGGAATACAAAAAAAAACAAAAAACAAAAATGCAACATCAAAGGAATGGCAGCCTCAGAAACCTTAATAAAACTGAGCCAAAATCTATTGAAAGACTCAAGATGACTTCTATCTTTAATATCTTTAACAATACTTATGAAATAGTATTATTAGTATTATTAGTAGTATTAAAGCAGCTGTCCTGCACTCACTCAAATGTATTGTATTTGAAAGTATTATTTTACAGACCCAATACAAACAATTGCATATATTTCATCATACCCTCATGTAGAAACACTAACCCTTGCTATTTGGCATTGATAAGCAGTATTAAAACCATAATAAGACACTGTAATGTATTTATAGATATATATTAGGAAGGAAGACATTATTTTTCATGTATTTTTCTGAAATTATAACTTCTATTACTAGTGTCCATAGCTGGTAAATGATTGCTATTAATATTTATAATAGGTTGATAAAGATATAACAATAATAATAATAATAATAAATCTCATAAAACCTTAACTTAACTTTATTTATGTAGCCCAATATTACAAAGTGCTTTACAAAATAAATAGAGATAAATACAGAAGTAATGGTACATAATGTGTAAAATAAAACTAATAATAATAAAACACACAGAAGTAAAACAATAACAGAATAAGATGATCAATAATACAAGATAAGATTAAAATAATAGATGAAGCATATGAATAAAATTAATAATTGTAAGTAATGAATGCACAATACAGTTTAGGTTATTGACACTGTATTGTCAATCAATTATTATAAGTCACAGATGCCACATAAGAGGTGTGCGTTGCAATCCATTATTATGTGATTATTATTATTGCATGAAATTGAATTGTGTTTTTTGTGTGTAGCGAGTATCATGATAAACATATGAATGGAAGAAGCTGTGGCCTAAATTTCAGCTTAAGTCATTATTAATTACAGACCTATATTTTAACTGCAATTTCCAAAAAAAACCCCACATCATTCTTCCTTTAAATCAGACCAGTGGAGCAAAGAAAAGCTCCCAAAGACTTGGTTTCAAACCCCAAGTACAATATAATATATTTTATAATATTATATTAAATATTTGGGGTATTATTAAGAGTTTAGCACTGAAAACTCATCTAAACTGCTTTAACTATGTGGGTGTGGTTTGACTGACAGCTGCCTGAAAACAAAAATAAAAACCCACCAGTATTTATTAGATATTGATTGTAATAATGCACATTTGTAACTGATTACAGAAGTGACATCAGCCCCAACTGTGAACATTTTTATATCCAGATTCAAAACTTTTCTCTTTTCACATGCTTATGATTGAGCTCTTTTAAAGCTAATTTTAATCTTTCATGTTCTTTTAATTATTTTAATGCAAATCATTTTAATATGCTGCACTCTCATATTTTATTCTCTATTTTAGTCTAGCTTTTTATTTTTATTTCTATTTTTCTGTACTTTGTTATATTTTTATTATAATTGGGTTTATTAGGTAATTGTTTTTAATTGTCCAATTTTCACTATTATTTAACTAATTTATTAACTAACTTTTTTATTGTATTGTATGTTTGTATGCTTCCAGTTCTTACTGTTTGTTTTTATGTAAAGCACACTGAGTTGCCCTTGGGTATAAAAAGCACTATATAAATAGCCTTGCCTGGCCTTGATGCACAGAAATGTATGATGTCACCTTTTTTCCCCCAACTGAACTGGATGATCTAAAACATAAAAAAGACACAGACCTTTCTGAGGTGAAAGTGAAACTTGGCAGGATTAAGAAAAAGTTTTTCGGGTCTTTAAATTGAATGCCTGCCCCACAAGATTATCAATGAATGAGATTTATTCTTAGCTGTCAGGGTGGCAACACACTCTAGTGTTCACAAACAGTGGTTGAAAAATCCAGGAAGTCATTATTCACTGTTTGGTTAAACATGAATAGATGGAGCATCCAGAGCCTCTGTGAGTACTGTAGTTTGTATTAAGAGCTGACAATTGACATTTCACTAATTGCTTCCCATCGAGTGGTGTAAACTAAAGCTTGTTAACTGTCTCAGAGATTTATCAAGTGTTTTATCTATTTTTTTCATCAGTTGAATTCTGTTATGTGTTTATATTGTAAATCATGTCTCCAAACCCAACTTCTTTTTATGGAAATAAAGTGCTGAGCTCAATGGCTCCAATAGAAACTAGAGTCACATGGTGGAGAGATGTACAATGATGAAAAATGCAAGATGGAAAAATATTTGCATATTCAAAAATCTGGATTTTTTCAGTGTGGGAGGATTTCAGGGTATTTTTAACAAATAAAAAAAAACACATCAGACACAATTTATCATTCCAAGCAGAGTCTTTTAAATGTCTTCAAACATGACTGGATGGTTAGTATCAAAAGTAAATATAAAAAAATACATGCTCAATATCCCCTGCCTAAGAGTTATTACTAAATTATTATTATTGTAACATGTAACTATCTTTTTAATGTTGCAGTTGGTCAAAGTAAAGTTCATTTTACCAAAGGTATACATTGTTGGTTAGTTTAATCTAATCTTGTGTGTGTGTGTGTGTGTGTGTGTGAGAGAGAGAGAGACAAAGGTAGTGACACATACTAACTATATGTCAAGTGTCACGTGTGTGTAAATGTGTGGACTTGTAAATGTGTTCATGTGTGTTAGTCACGTGTAAGATGAATAATTATGATAACACTTGAATATTACCCTGACACCATCCTAGCATATGTGTTTATTATTTCATGTATTAAGGCATTTATCTAGGTAGCAAGATACAATGAGAAAAACACTATGATGGAAGTCATAAAATTACATTAAAATAATTGTAGAGGTGTAAAAAGTACAATATTTCCCACTGAGCTATAGTATAAAAGGATATAAGTAGTCAAGTATAGTACAAGTACATCAAAAATATATTTAGGTATTTGAGTAAATGTATTTGGTTACTTTCATAACTGTATATCAGCACATATGCTGTAGGTACTTAGAGCATATGTGTGTCTGAATCTGGCTGCTATATTATTAGTATATTTTATTATTACTGAAATCGATAACTCATTTAAACAGAATGTTACCTACAGCTTTACTAGATCAAATCAATGATGTATTTGCTCAAGATTTCTATGGCATTGCTCCAACTCTCACTATATTTAGTCTACCTGATCATATCTGTTGGTTTATATATATAGAATAAATGAATGAACTGTTGTAGAAAACATGATTATACTATTGAATGACTCTGATTAGAATATATAATTACAATAAGATCCCCTATGCCCATGAATAAATGCACATATTCACAGTGCAATAATAGAATGAATGAAGAAATGTAAAAAAAAAAACTGGATTCATCATGTTATTTTACAGACTTGATGACTAACTGTACTTCAAGGCCAATACTGCCTACTGTTTAGAAGGCTTTCAGTGAGCTTTAGACCTTTATGTTGGGAAATGAAATATGCAGAAGATATGACAGAAGAGTTCACTTAACAGATCATAAAAAGAGAGTAGATAGTAAAAAGGAATTTAGACTTTATTGTGGGTGTCTGGTCAAAATGACAGTGATTTCCACATATTATCAAAGTCTTTTTTTCTCTTTAAAGCTGCTATAATCAATATTTTTATATGAAAAAATGATCAAATAGAAATATGTGTAATGTATTTTATTTGAAAACCCTAGAGAGAGTTACCACCCTCTCAGCTCTACTGAGTGCTTTAGCTCCTTTCAGCTATTTGTTTTGGTTTTCTGGCCTTTATCATTTCATTGAAATGTCAGTCTCTGTTTCCAGGTGCTGCAGGCTGAAAGAGCTCAGTGTCTGCTGTACAACAGTTTGCTAACAAGCCCACCATATCAAATTAGAGGTGATAATGTGTTTACGGTTTGTTTTAGTTTCTTTTCTGTGGCTTTTTTAGGTGGCAGATTGCAGGTTTATTAAAAATTAAATTAAAACAATAGGATTTTATATCACTTTAAGGGCACTTTTTGCACACTGAGTATTTTATTATAATGTATTACATGTATATATTCACATATTTGTTTTATTAGTACAATTTTGAGGTAGTAATAAGGTTATTTTGAGGGGTGGGGGTGTTCAATTGTATAGTTAGAGATGTGTTTCTATGTGATATTACATGTGGCTGTCTTAAGTGTGGCTGTAGCTATCTACCTATCTGCCTATGTCAAACTACACAATTCACCATCCTGTAACACCTTAATGGAATATATAGATATAGATATTTCAACCTTCCAATTATACAAACAAAGTCAGAGTGTCATCAGCATTCCTGGATTTACAACCCCATGCAAACAGGTGTATAGGTCTTGTTTTTGTCCCAGTCATTCCATAAAGTGTTAACATTATTGCTGCTCACACCAGTTTGTAGTTCGTGGTATCTTATTAGAAATGAGATGGAAATATGAAGTCACATGTCTGACAGGTAACTCTACCATTAGACAGTTTTGGTGACATCTTATGTCAGGTTACCAGCAGTGTGTAGACCTACAGGAGAAAATTAGCAGTGGTAAGCATTAGTTCTCTTCCATCTCCTTCAGCCGTACTGTTTTTGACTCTTAAACATAAACGGCTTGTACATGTTCTTCTCTTTTCTTTCTTCTCACCATTCGCTGAACCAGTGTGACAGTGTGTGTGTGTGACTGTGTGTTTTTTTAACATCTCCATATTTTCAGCATGAATCTCTTGTGTTCTTCTTTAGCACGTGTGGGTGGGTGTCCGTCTGTGTGTGTCTGTGTGCCTGTGTGTGTGTGTGTGTGTGTGTGTGTGTGTCCAACGCAAGTCCTACACTCTGCATCACCATTCATCTCAATTTAACAGTGCTCAATGTGTGACTCCCTGCCTGTGTGTGTGTATATATGTGTGTGTGTGTGTGTGTGTGCAGCCATCAGAGCCTGTAGATGTATAAATCATTGGTCGAGATTACGGCTGTTTTATTATTCATGATGCAGGCCTTTTATTGCCAGCGATATTTATCTCCCCGCTATCTCCCATGACCTGCAAGAGAAAGAGGGATGAGGGAGAGAGGGAGAGAGGGAGAAAGAGGGAGGAGAGTAAAGTCAGTGTGTTCCTGTGTTCGGTGGGGGTGGGAAGCTTTCGCTGAGCTGTACATAAATACATTTGTTAAGTGGGCGGGTGTGGTTGAATATTTGTGTGTGAGCGAGTGTTACCTTCAATTCTCCAACTGCGAGGCCCAGAAAACCACAAGCAGGAGTCCTACTTGTTCCTCTTTTTGTCTTTCGTTCCTCGTCTCCTTCTCCATTCTTCTGTTTAGTCCCTCTGTCTCTCCTGCATCTCATCTTCTACGACTTCAGATACTCTCATACCATCAGTGATGCTGGGGTGTGCACTTGAAACTGACTTAACACTGACTTTTCAGCCTTTTTATCCCTCACATACTGTTCATATTCTGTTTCATAATTAGTCTCTATGATTCACATTCATAAACTCCCAATCAGTCATTAATAAATGTTCGATCAATCCTTCTGTTTGATTAGTCTTGTGGAAAAGAATCACTATTTTATGGTCCAAGAAAATTTGATAGAAAATAAAATAAACATAAGTCAAATTTGTGTGTATCAGCTGCACAAAAATGTAAAAAAGATACATTTTATTTCCATTTTCATATACTGTGGTTCACATTAGGAAAAAAACAGCAAAAAAATGTGAATATGATGTTTTTAAAGCTCTCAAATGTAAAAACAATGAGCGAGGTTTGACCCTGAACAGTATGCAAGGGTTTAAAGCAAGTGCAGCCAGTTTCTATCTGTTACCACGTTGATCATTAATGAGCGCATTCAATAAGCTTGTAGAGCACATAAAATGTTGGCAAAACAACAGTGGAAATGTGGCTGCTGATACAGAACAGCTTGAAGATGCGCCGCCTCTGAAACGTTTCCAGTGGAGGTTTGAACTGTGACAGAGATGTGACGGATCCACGGTGCAACCAGCATGCCACACATCCGCATCTATAGTGGACGTGAGCGGTGAGGTTTGATTCATTTACAAATAAATAATAATGCCAGCTTCCGGGCTCTCTTTAAAGTTCCTCTCTTGGGTTATATTCATTTCAAGTAGTGTCAATTTTAAGTGCAATCAGATTTTAAGTAATTATTAATAAAGATCTAAGACCTAATTCTGCCTCCGAGCCTCCCTTTGGATATAAATTATCACTAGAAAATTCCACTCGCATGAATTCTCAGTTTCTGTTGGGTTTCAATTTCATCTAGCGAGGCCATTTTTACTAAGTGGTCCCCAAGATGCTGTAGTCTAACTCTGTCTACCTCTCTCTCTCTCTCTTTAACACACACACATACACACACACACACACACACACACACACACACAGAGAGAGAGACACAGACACACACAGGCAGTCATGTGGAACTAAAGAGGAGCATGTGTCGCAGGTCAGCCTCCCTTTCACCTCACAGGTGGCAGTCACAGCTGTTCACACACAAACACATATTTATAACTGCAGTATGGAGCCCCCTGGTGAAACACTCATGAACTGGCCCGGTTTACACTGATTCACTGGTGATTCTACATTTACAGTATGATTACACTTTTTAATCTTTGGCCTCACACTGTTTGACAGCTAAACCTGAATTTGACATTTGATTATATTTTGAGGCTTAAGAATGAATACACAAAAAAAAAAACTTTTTTCGTGCCGTTCTTTTGGTTACATGTCCAGAGTTGAGTACTGTTCAATCACATTTGTCACCACTACACATTTAATACAAAGGCTGATGAGATAATAGTTAAGCAGGTTTTCAGCAGCTCAGTACTGCACAGCACCAAATCAATATCTCCAAAATAACAGTAAAAACTACTACAGTCTAACTCTAGATATTGTTGTCACCTTTATATCTGCCTTCCCCCCCCTCCCTCTCTTCACATAACACAACACAATGAACTTTAATAAAGATAACATTCCTTTGCTGTGTGCATCTGGACCTCAAATAATGAAAATTATTGATTTGAAACATCTTTAAGTCGATATTGGTCTCTGACAGGGAACAGAGAGAAGCCAGCTCAGTGTCAAGTTGCCATTCAGAAGCTTACACCACCATCTAGTGGTTGATGATGGTGATGCAGGGCTTCAATGTGCAGGGATTGTACAGGAACAATGAGTTAGTAGCATGTGCTTTGTAATTAATATTGTATGAATGTGTATAATATACTGCATGTATTATGAGATGCCAGTCTATGTCATTTGGTAATTTTGTCTATGAATATTTTTCCCCAATCTATGTTTGCATTAATCCCAAATTATTGCATATATTAAACAATTTGGGATTAATAGTGACTTACTATTATTTACAATTTTATACTATAGTGTTAAATAAATACTTTTTTGTGCTAGTTTTTAAACTTTTTTTACTAAATTGTTAGATATAGACAAAATAGATTTAGCTATTTTTGACACATTTTTACAACAATTTTACATACTTTTTTAAAACTTTATTTACACTTTATTACTAGTGTTAAATAAATACTTTTTAAAACCTTTTTTACACTTTTTTTACTAAAGTGTTAAATAAACGTTTTTTTTGGAGGGGGGGGGGGTCAGTTTATTACTAAAGTGAATCATTTTCATGACATTATCTTTTCCACTAAACTTGGTAAGGGATGTAGAGTCTTTTTCAAATGTACCATAGCCTTGTTTGTCCTTCAATGACTGACTAAAGGAGTGGATGACATCACAAGGTGAAAAGTGAAAAGATAAAAGATATTGATCTTTCCTATTTCCTATTCTTCTCTGTCTATCCCTATTAGGCCCCATTCCCATCACTCATGCACCTGCAGGTGGATGTTACAATGCTGAAGTTTTATTTTGTTTTATTTTTGGTGGCAGCTGCTTTTATTTTATTTGACTGTATTCATCATACTAATATTTTATCAGTGGGGAAGAGCTTTTAAGTCATTCCAGTGGCTACCACATTATTTTAATGGTATGCTAATTTTGAGGTTCAGTTCTTCAGGTATTGTACACTCCAAGTTTAGATTTAATAAGCAGCTGCTGGTGATTTATCCTTCTGATCAGTTAGCAATTGGAACATTTATTTCCTAGGCTGTGCACACACACTTGCAGGGGAATTACACTTTCTTAAAACTTACAATTAAGCTTTAGCAGAGGATAAAGATTACATATGAAGAAGAAGAAGTATGTATATGTTTATTATATGTTAATTCACAGTATATTATTTGCATGCATGGGTGGGCAGGAGGACTGAGTCTTACTGTATGTTTGACTTAATTAACAGTATTATAACTCATTTCACCATTAGTAACTAGACAAAGTGTGTAAGAGTGTAGTCCCACTTTGGAGCCATTAGTAGTATCATAGACTTTTCTCTCATTTCTAACCAAGAACTGTTTAATACTCTTATGTATGTGTTTATATCAATGTAATTAGATTTCCTTATAATAAAACATCAGCCTGGGTGGTTACTACATAATAGGCCTTCGTTACAGAAGACATTTTAACATGTCAAAGTTGGAAGAGCACAGGTGTAAATAATCAAATGAATAATGGATGAATTATATTATGTTACTTCAGTTTTAAGAGCACTGGTGTTGTACATGCTGGCTGACTATCATACTATCATAGCTTACTGGAACACTTGAACCAGGTCCATTGTTAATGGTATTTGTAACTCCTGTGCTTTTACAACAATGAGGCAAAAATGTCTGAGTTGTGGAAAGAAAAGGTGTATTAGATATTTGAACCATTTCTAAACAGCAGGGTCAAATGTTCCCTAGGCTAAAATTGTCTGGAGTGAAGTGTGGAAAAAGGCTGAGTGAGATTGTGTAAGTGCAGACCTATTGCAAGTGTAGGGGCAGTGTTAGTGATGATAGGCCACTGAGCTCATTTAGAGGAGGATGTGGTTTTACAAAAAAAACAGGAACTATTACGGCTTTTGTGATATAGTGAACCTGACATGATAAACAACGTGGGATGGCACATACCAACCTGGAAACTGAATACCTCCTATAAAGAGTGAAACCTACTTTTGAAAGAAGAAAAATATCAATTATCAACTATTCCTCTTACAGATTCAATTGAATTCATGAGTAATACACCCTTCCACAAGTCAATACACTGGTGATTATTCTACTGCTACTTAATGTAGTCTGGCTAATAAGTGGCTACAGTAATGTTTGTGAGCTTTAGAAAGCATTTGCTACAACTGGTATTGATAAGCATGGTGAGACACTTGAAAAAATATGTTGAAATAAATAGTCTGGTTAGAATTGAACAGATAAAAACATGTGGCTTATGTTGCGTCTGCTTTTGAACTGCAGAATGAGATTTGACATGATGTACTACATCAACATGTACATGATGTACTGATGTACATGATGAACTGATGTAGATCTTACTTGATTATAACTTTAACGTCACATTTGTTCAATTCAGTTCCAGGTGTCACTGTCATTTCACACACCCCTCCCCCCTCGACTCTCAGTATCACATCATCTATCTATCAATACATCGCCTCTGTTGCCATGGGAAATACAATAAAAGAGTGTTGGTCTCTAAAATCACACAAATTTGTAAAAAAGTTATATTCAATGTATTTTAAGTTGCAAATAATCATAATGGATAAGAACCTCACTCTATGAACGAGTATTTTTTGATAAACAATATTAATTTCAGTTAAAGGATGGATGTATTTAGGTATTTAGAAATGAACTAGGGTCATGAATATGGGATTTAAGAGATTTGAGTTTACATTAGTTTTAAAACTACAATGGCAGGCTGTTGTACATGTAAATGATAACTGTTAGACTTCCTACATAATACTGTTTTATATGTCATAGTCTTGTGAAACAAAATACCATCATCATCATCTCTCACATATGTCCACTTGAAACACACTCGTCAATTTAAAAGTCATCTGGGCCTGAGACGCATTTATATTGCAATTTATGTACTTTATGTGCAATTTAGAATTCCTCTTTATATTAATTGTTAGATGATATATTGTTTTTTGTAAGAAAAAAGAGTTGCACGTAATGTCTTGAATTTAGGGTGTTTAAAAAAAATTAATCTATATTATATTGTGTAGCACTTTGTGCAAAACATGATTGTAATTATGAGTACCTTGTATTTATGGTGATTTATAAGTCACACGACTAATTGATTTTTAACACATGTGGCAATAGGTCTGAATAAAACACCTGAATTCAATAATTAAGAGGTGTACTCTTATCCACGGTGCAGCATATATCTCAAGGTACATTTTTTTTAATTGTATTGAACTTGAATGAAATGCAGACTCCTGCTGTACTGACTGCAGCTAGGAATGCCTTCACACAACCACGAGAGGGCGCAGCTGCATGTTTACTGTTTATAGATAGTTTGGCCTGTCAGGGCCTCTACAGCTGCATACTCACTATTCTAGCAAGCAGCCGTCCGCTGCTCATCAACGCTGTCTAAAAACCTGTTCTGTCAGTGCAGAGTTCTTGGCTTCATCTCACAGGATCTACCACTACGTTCTTGATGTCGTAAGAATATAAGTCACTTTTTATACAGTAGCCTACAGGTTGTTGTCATAAGCCCTTCACAGATAACCATCAAGTATTCGCCGAGTTGAGCTGCACTCGCGACTGTCGTGTTTTGATGACGCCTTCACTGGGACTTTCCGGA
Organism: Scomber japonicus; assembly: GCF_027409825.1. Taxonomy (NCBI): domain Eukaryota; kingdom Metazoa; phylum Chordata; class Actinopteri; order Scombriformes; family Scombridae; genus Scomber; species Scomber japonicus. The sequence goes on along the minus strand of NC_070582.1, from coordinate 27,520,312 downwards.
TACGTCACTCGGGGCTTCCGAGTATATTAGCTCGCCCTACCTCTATGTTCATGTCGGTAAGACACCGCAAACGACGCTGCGTTGCACTGAAGTACACACCAAAAGACACCATGAAAACGCCAAAGGGCCCCCAACAGCGCCGAGAGCTTTGAGTACCGAGACGGCGTTGTGTGGAGCGACGGACCGACCGAGAGGCGGAATGTCAACAACGCGGCCCCTCCTCGGGATGAGACGAGTCACCGAGCTAACGTGCCCGGAGCAGCCGACCAGCAGGCTCCCCGCGTCCGCCGCGAGGCAGCAGCAGGAGGCCTCCCCGACCGTGGACGAGTTTACCGTCTTAGAGGATAAAGAAGAGGAGCTGAAATGTGCCAAGCCTCGAGTGGAGCAGGTTTTTAAAGTGACGTTCACCATCATCGGTCTATTGGATCACACGGGACAGCAGCACGGCAGCAAAACATCCCGGCAGATATGGCTGCAGCTCAGAGGAAACAGAGAGGACGTGTCCAAAGCAAAGGTAAGGGACCCGTAACACACTTTGTATTTTCTGTACCGGCAGCTCAATGTGACGCACAGTTAAGTGTTTTTCTGTTGTTTTAATAACAAGCTCAGACCAAATAAGCACCGCCAGGCAGGGCAGGCTGTAACTTGAACAGGTGTCTGTCAGTGTCCCGTGATTAGCAGCAGTTTCATCACAGACATATTGAACTCTTATAACCCCAGAGCTTAGAGATGATATAATACTGACATTAGACATATGTCAGACACTTTTGTTGTGTTTTTTTCCTAGTGCACAACAGGTAAAAGAGATAACTACTTAAGTTGTTGTGCCATCAATGAATGTCAGGACAAACTATGTTTCCCCTTAGACATAACACCCACCCTTTATTTAGTAAGGCAAAAATGTCTGTGAAAGTAACAGTGGTCATAACGTTACCATAACATCATCATATCACTGATATTGAGAAGAAGCCGCTTCAAAATGTCATGACATTTTGTCAGCTTGTAGGTGGAAAACAAGTCAGCAAAAGATGCCATGAATTCAGGCACACCTGTGTGAAGTAGCCAGGTCACCTGTTTTGAAAGTAGTTAGTGGCTGTTGTACATTTAAATGAAGACAGGTGTTCACATTCTGCTGTTGTTTGTTATCAGACAACATCATATTGTTTCATATTCATGTGTAAAGCCTGTGAAACCAAAATACTTTAATTAATGAACAAAGTATGTGATCGGGGGAGGAAAGTTCTATCTACAAGCAGAAGATAAGATATTTCTTTATTAGTCCCACAATGGAGACATTTGCTTTCAAGTCTTAATCATGAGTAAACAGGAAACGCAAAAAAAAAAAAAATAACATCGGCAGAATCATTTTCAATTATTACACAGCTGATTTGAGATTAAACAATGCATTACAAAGTATAAAATATTCAGTCTCTGCCCTGTCATTTCAATGTCAGTCACCATGTATTGTGACTGTGCTGTCATTGTAATGACACGGTTGACATAGATAGTGTAATGTGCTAGCATCACAAGCCCTCACTTCACACACACACACACAAACAAACCCACTTCACAGCATTGTGGGTCCTAGCTGGGGATGTTTCACTTGATGCTGATTTGTTGCAGAACTCTATCTGAATTATTGAAGATACTATATAGAGATGAACTTAACACCTAAATAACCCACCAACAGTGTCATCAAATTGATCTGAAATTGCAGAGCAGTGCGGTCACACTCCTAGATAAGCAATGCTCAGTGTGACTGTACCGCCATCATCATCATCATCATCATCATCATTATCATCTCTCACATAAGTCAACTCGAAACACACCCTTCAATTTAAAAGTCATCTGGACCTGAGAAGCATGTATATTACAGTTTAATGCCAAACATCTGTCAACATCTGTAGAATGTTGGTTTTTTCTGTCTTCTGTGTGTGATTTCCCATAAGAGAGAGAATATTTCACACTTCTGCATCTTGTGTCACGGGCCTTCTCTCTAACCAGCTGTTCTAAGCTCTGCCAGTCAACCGAGAATGTGATGTGGAAATGGTAATTTTTACTGTCAAGCCCGTTCAGTTCATGATAAGGACGACATAAGAGTCATAAATTCCTTCCTGTGGGGCCTGCAGGAGTAATCACTGTACAGCCACTTTAAGTTATACTGGAGATTACTGTAATTTGGGAAATCACTGCTATTATTCCCATGGCAACCTTTCTTCCAATGTAGTTTCAAAAATGAACTTTGCTCAGTTTCTTGCAGCATCTGTACGTTCAAAGAGTAGCTGTTTGCTCGACTTGCAGACTACATTTTTGTTTTATTCTAAATAAATCAGCAAATATTTGGTTCTTAAACCTGGATATGTCATCTTTTGCCTCGCTTCATAGGTGTGTTTGACTAAACAGGGCAGAGCTGCAACAAGTAGTGGATTAATCGACTAGTTGCCAGCTGTTAAATGAATCTGCAACCAGTCATTGAGTCCTTGTTTAAAAAGAACATTTCCTAGCTTCTCAAATGTGGACATGTTCTGGTTTCTTTGAGTCTTCTGTGACAGCAAACTGAGTATCCTTTTGAGGTGTGGATTGTAAAATACTGTTGAGGATGTCATTCTGGGCTTCAGGAAACAGCAGTTGACTTTTTAAAGACCAAACAACTTGTATTCAAATGTATTCATAGAGGATAACAATAAGAATCATTAGTTGCAGCCCTAAAACAGAGGGCGAGTCGCATAAGTGATGCCTTCAGGTCTCAGAAGCCGTCACGGTTACATGGAAAGTATGTTGTCAGTTTAGTTTTTGTCTAGTCAGTCACGTCACTAAATGTTCATGTTGAGGGTTAGGGTTAGGGTTAGGTAACAAAAATGATGGCTTCTTATAGAGCTGGGTGTCGGTACTTGATGCCTTTTTAACGTGTCGATATTCAATACCTTTTAAGGTATCCACTGAAATAAATTGATAGCAAGTAGTATTGAGACATTTCCCATCAAACGATACCTGCAATCCATCCTTTTTGCACCCAGAGCTAGAAAATATGACTATTTGTATGGACTTGCTCACAGCCAATCAACACAAGCGTACTTTGACTTAATGCGACATGTGATTGGCCCACTGTCACAGCAGCTGTCTGTGTTGGTGAAGTTGTAATTTAATGCTTCTATTCACATGATTGGTATCAAATGAGGTACTCCGTTGGTATCAGTATCACTTTAAGGGTACTTGGATTGGTAACGGTGTGTTTACTGGTCTTGAAACATGGTGGGAAATTAGCTTGGAATGAGTAAAGTTGTAAACACCTGAATTACAGGAAAAAAAACCTCCTTTCTCGTGTGCTAGTGTGCACTTAGTTTCAGTTTTATTTGTTCCAGGTTTTGATTTCTCTGTTTCACAGTATTCCCATATGATTGTTGCGAGTCAGATTGTATTTGTGGTGCTTAAAACATTTAAAAAATTGCCATTAAAAAACTTCAACAACAGTAAACAGTGTTTCTGTTGCTGGGGATAAACCACACACACACACACACACACACACACACACACACACACACACACACACACACACAGGACGCAGCCAGTAAAGAACAGGATTTCTAAATTGGGGACATTTTGTGAGGGTGCTGGTTTAGCCCTTGCTGTAGGTTTATTCCGTCGGGCAGCGCGGCTGGGACTCGGCCTGTGATCACATTGCGCTTTCGGTTAGTAATTTGTCCTCATGAATATGCATCAAGTGAGTCAACAAATGTTTAAATACCTGCTGAGTAGCTTTAAGGCTTTGGCACACATCATCCTTAGCTTATAAACCACACAACTCACACTTAACACTACATTTCTATTTTTAAGTTGTATTTTCAATTATTAAAACCCAAAGTACCAGCAGCTAGGTTATCTCACGGAGCTGCCGTAAACCCCAGGTTATTTTATTGGTTGTTTTCATTTTTAAAAAGCCACACCTAGATATTTGAGAGCAGGTTCTCTTTCAACACCGACATCCTTTCTGTTTCTCCCCCCTCCGCTCCCCTCCACTCTACTGCGTCACTGTTGAGTCATTTTTTACATTCTCAGTACTGACTCCTTTTACACATACAGAGATGTGAGACATCTGTAAGGAAGTTACAGAACCCACCTGCAGCTGATTCATCCAAACATTTCCCACACCAGGAGATTCCCTGAATCAATGACAGTGTTTAGTTTCAGCACGTGTCCGCTCTGCTGCACTTGTAGTGAGGTGTGGGGGCGTATGTTTGTGTGCTTCTGAACTAACAGACCACATACAAGCACTTTTGGAACTAGCCCTGTAAAAGAAAAGGTAAAAAGTGTAGATTTAATTTAGCTTGATGTGCTCTGTGCTGAATTTTGCAGAAATGAATGTAGTTTTGACCAGATCATGGTTCATCTACTGTGTCTATTTGCACTGCTCTCTCACTACATTAACAGAGCTGTGAATGCATTTATACTTGTTGTTTTTTTTTTTTTTAATTAATGACATCATTGTTCTCTAATATGCTATTATCTTGTTCTCCTTGTCGCACAGGAGTACGTGAGGGGGCTGTGTGACCCAGAGCTCCAGAAAGAAGAGCGGTACCCAGTGGACATGCACTGTATCTTTGCCGGTGCCTGGGGCCTCTTCCTGGACAGACTCATACGAGACACGAGCGCTGAGGTCCTGGTGCCTGAGCCGGGACGCCTGCGGCTATTGGGCCGGGCTGAGCCCGTAGTGATGGCCCAGAGCAGAGTCCAGCAGTTTGTAGCACTATTTCAGGTAGGGTCAATCACACACAGTCCTATTGGAGCTTTGAGGTAAAATGGTGGAAGGACACACAACCATAGAAATAAGTTTAGAAATCGTTTTGTGTGTGTGTGTATTGAGAATCTGAAAAACACATTTATTTTGAATATATTTTGAAATCTGCAAGTCTAGCAGTTAAGGTAGAGTTTACAGCAGCTTTCTGAGTCCCACTGAAAAGCAAAATGTGTGATATGTGTGTCCAGGAGAAGCGAAGTCTACCAAGTGACAGAGAGCCAGCAGTGAAACGAGCATTCAAGTCCTTTGTGGAGGAAAGAGATGATAAGTACACTATGGAGCTTCTACTGCTGCCCAGTGCCCTGAAAGAAGAGTTACTAGGACTGGCTCACAGCCCCACCAGCACAAACACATCCTCCCCGGTGAGTTTATACATTTATTTTAATGTGGTTTATTATAGTACAGCTTACCCACAGTCTCCAACAAAAACTATGAAGCTCTTAGAGTGCCTTTGGATAACTGCAGTGAGTTTAAGAAAGTGGTAGAAAATAAATGCTGACTGTATGATTTTCACTCGACGATTTTTAGATTTTAAGAGATAAGGCGGGTGTAATGCACGCTTACTCGAAACTTCGGAAATGCATTTGCTGCAACAAAAGCTGAACCAAATAGCTCCAATTTTAGGATGCGTGTTTGTGGTTAAAGGACGGAATTCGGTGACATCTAGCAGCGAGGTTGCAGATTGTAACCAAATCCTAACCACATAGAGAACCCACAGTGACCGCAAAACTCATGAAAAACATGAAAGGCTCCCTAGAGTCAGTGGGGCTTTTTTTTTGACCGTTCTGAGCTACTGTAGAAACATGGCAGGCCCCGTGGAAGAGGACCCACTCCTTATGTAGATATAAAAAGGCTCATTCTAAGCTAACAGTGATTTTACACTAATTGAAACGCACTTAGTGTTGGTCCATTTGGTTAGATGCCACTAAATTCTACACTGCACCTTTTAAGTAGTCAATTTGCAACTAAAGTGCAAGTGTTTGTGCTAAAATAAACATACCTATATTACTTTATTATTTATTAATAAAGTACAAACTAAGTATATGTATAGAGAGAGAGAGAATAGACATCCTTTGTACATGCATGTACTTGTTATCTTTATTGGGTTTATTGTAGTAAATTAACTGATGTGAATTTACTTCCCGCTTTTTTTCCATGAAGGTCTTTTTGTCCTCAGCTGCAACGTACATTTATATTAGTCACAACAAGGCAGGTTGTTATTGTCTCTCTTCTAAGCGTGAACTATCTACACATTGACCACTTCAATCTCAGGGTCATTAAATATTGACATAACAAATCAAATATGTCAGGGTTTAAACATGAGAGCTTCAAAGGTTTTGACTACAGTGATCAATGAAACCCTGTCACAGAAATGTTTTTTTTTTAAATTTTGAAAGTAGTAGTGAAGTAAGTAAAGAGAAAACCCTAGCCTTTCCTGTTACCATACTCTGGTTCTGGTTCTCCATGTGGTGTGTGTGTGCAGGAAAGTCCATAATGAATCCTGGCTACAAGCGTTTTTGTTTGATGGGAACTTTTTACTTTCTAAACCAGAGGTGATTACCATTACCGTCGGTTTTCCTCTTGCAGGCTCAAGCCAACCAGACGCTGCACCCCAGTATGGCGGAGGTCGACCAAGACCGCTCTCAGAGCAGCACCCCCGTGACTGAGCTCTCCAACCGCATCCTGGACACTAGCTTCGAGGAGAGAGGGAGCGGAGGGGCGGCCTGTGTAGGAGGCGGCAGCAAAGCAGCACCAGGAGGAGGGATCGGTCTGGGCCCCGAAGCCATCCTGCTGAACGGCACCCGGCCCTCGCACAAGCGGCGCTCGTCCGAGAGCGAGACTCGGGACACAAAGAGACAGTACTCTCTGGAGCGGAGGGACGAGTCGCCGGAGAGAGCGAGGGAGAGGGAGCGACAGAGGGACAGGGAAGGCAGGGGGGGAAGTAGCAGCTGTAGATCCAAAACTCCCTCCGCTTCGTCATCCCTCTCCTCCTCCTCCTCCTCCTCCTCTTCCTCCTCAGCTAAAGCAAACACAGTGGGTCCCATCATGCTGGACTCCAGTGAGGTGGCAGACGACGGGGAGGCAGTCAGCCCAGAAACCAACCTCCGCTGCTTAGTCAATTTCTTCAGGTGAAAGTCATCATAGTTTGAAACGTTTGCATAGGTTTCAATTCATAGATTAGTGATCTTAGGAAATACTTGTTCCCTGAAACGTTATCAGTTCCTCTTATCATTAGTCAAGAGGAACAAAGGGGAGTGCAATTTTGCATTTCAACTTCGTATCAAAGGTTTTGCGTCTTGCATATGATTCATTAACACTGTTGTAGCTTTTTGTGAGTGCAAAATAAAACGGAGGAAACTTTTTTTTTTTTATTTCATTCTCAGAACTATGGGTTACCAGCAGGAAGTGGTGGAGCGTGTCGTCAAGGAGACGGGACAGACAGAAGATACCTTCCTCCTTCTGGAAAAGATTGTGGAGGAATCAAAGCGTTGCAAAGAGGGCTCAAAAAGAGGGGAAAAAGAAAGACTATTGAACTCTGTGCAGTCACCTGACACTCCCTCCTCCTCCTCCTCCTCTTCTATGACAGTCTCTCGGTTCAGAGAGAAGGAGCGAGAGCTGAACAGAGCCTTGGTAGACCCAGGCAGGTCAAAAGAGAACATTAAGCCCAACCATTATGGAGGCAGCAGTAACGGACTGGGGCACCGGAGGCAATGCAGCGGCAGCGAGACCAGCACTCAGCAGGTATCATCCATCTCACGAAGACTGCAACCTCTTAGTTTAGACGTAATTTTTTTTAGTATTCTTAGATTGATGCATCTTTTCCTTTTGATCAAACATAAAACCAAATCTAATGCACCATGAGCTAAGGTGAAAAGTTCCTGTCAAAAGTCCCTTTTTCAAATCTCCAGCTACCTTTTTAATGCTTTGAAATGATAGATGATGAACTGTAGATGCAGAGTGAGTTATTTGTCTTTACATTACTCGTTTCACATGACACTGAACTTATGACTTATGGGCCAATGGCTAGAATTTCTATAAAGACATTACTTTCTTGTTGATGTACATTATTATCTATTAACAGCAAATAAATAAAATGATGGGGTTAATTTGTTTCAGAAGTTTATAAATTGGTGTTTATTATGCATGCCTTTTTTGCTCCTTTTTAAAATAAAAAAAAATGCCATCTCATTTCAGGCCATCACTATCAGGAGGAGCTCTAGTGCTCAAGGAGGAGCGGGAAACTACGAGGTAATAACCATCGACGACGACGACGTCATCCCCACAGATACCAAAGCAGCAGACAGCAGGACATCCAGGATGATGACGGTGGCGCACCTCGACACCCAGTCCGGATCCAGAACAGACTACCTAGCGCGGGGAGGGGGCGGAGTCTCACAGAGGGACTACCTATCGAGAGGCGGGACCCAGACTTTGGGCGGATCGGTGAAAGTTGAGACAGTGACAGCGCTGCGCAGCACACCTCAGTGGCTGACCGCTACCACCACCTCCTTGGCTTCGACCCCCAGTGTAGGTATTACTTCAATGCGCTGGTTCTCCTTTCACGTTGCCATGACTCCTGTCCACTGCAGTGATTCATTACATGTTGATGCAGAGGTAATAGATTAACTTCCCAAGGCTCGTGTTAGATTTGGGAATTTTTTTTTAATAAGGAAGGAAAGTTAGTCAGGTTTAGTCTACATGACTCCTGTTGAATCATCTCTGGCTGTAGACCAGATGTTTAATGAATGAATTTTGCCTCTGAATGGAACTGACAATGAGACAATATTCATATTTTGAAATATAAACAGTTGAGCTAATAGACAGTGGAAAAATGTCAGAAGTTAATCTAAATATTAAACACCTGGCCTTTACCGTGTCACTTTTCCAAAAGCAAATGTTGCGTTACTGAGCTGGTAATGAACTACGATCTTACCGTAAACGTGTCCACACACAGCAAGGACTCTTTTGTTTTTTTTGTTTCGTGTGACTCATATCATGAATCACTTCCTTATCTTTGTGCATTTCACACAAAAAACCCAACAACAACAAAATGTTTAATTTTCCTCCTCAGTCAGCTCAGACCATCACCCGGCCCTCGGCGTCTCACTACCAGACCATCGGCCACATGGGGTTTCATGGGGGCGGAGCCAGGTACCCCCCTGCGAACGACCCCCAGGCGCCCCCGGTGACCGGCCTGGCTCGTTTCCACCAATCACTGAGGACTCCTTACACTCTGAAGCTGCCCAATGAGCCAGGACGCCCAGAGCTCAGACACATCATCATAGACGGCAGCAACGTGGCTATGGCGTGAGTCCACACACGCGCACACACACACACACACACACTTATATGCATACATAAGCAAATACAGTATAAGCTGTTTTAACACAGAAACACTGTGCTGGTATAAAGCAGGATCTGTCTTGGCATGTACATATAACAGGAACATTTAAATCAGGCAGGAAAACACACAAATCACTCTTTGGAAATTCAAAGAAAGTTTCCTGTTGCAAAAAGAGAATTGAGAACCACATTTGGTGTGGATTCCAACAGCAGAAATAACCACAAAATGCATCAGATAGACACACTAAGCTCTCAAGATTGCAGCATGCACTTTTATCCCCCTATGCAAACGGTGAAATAAAGGTTTTAGTTTCATCACCTCAGAGAGCAGAGAGTGCTCCGTCACTGCAGTTTCATTTATGTAACAATCTCTCTCGTATCTCTACACTCAAGCCATTATCACATTTCTCAATCAGGTGTCAATCTAACAGCGTTGTAAGTGTCGATTAGGGGATTTTTGTTTCCATTTTTGGCAGTTAACATAATATTCAGATTCAAGTTCAACTCAACAAACATGCGTGTTCTTATCACCCTCAGCATCACTAGCACTACATCAGTGTGAAATCATATGAAAGCTTTTGGAAAGTTCAGTATTTTAACATATTACACACATAACATATTTTTCAACATATGTTCCTGTTATTTCCTGTGTAAGTGACAAATAGGGACATTTTTTGCAGTTTCAGTGTTGAGAGAGAGAGAGCGCAAAATGGGCTGTTGTCCATCAACGTACGTCCACTAAAAGTGCTTTTTTTTAACCACTGACAGGCTCATATTATTATTCTAAGTGCCTTAAAGGAATTAAAGGAATAAAAAAATGTTCTCTACTTTTCTTTGTTGCCACTTAGACACAAAATGATGTCCAGGTTGAAGAATTTCTCTTTAACCACTTTACAAAGCAGGGTCAGAATCAGAATATTTATTGCTTTCTGTAGAAATGAGGGCAGCAGGAAACACATGTCTGATGCTGAATACAAAAAAAACAAAAAACACAATGCCACCTTTTAAGTTGTGAAGAACCACAGTGATGGTAAATGTACGTTTTGCAGTGACAAGACAGGTGTAGGCTGGAGTTTACTGGCACTTTACAAGGCTTTATCTATTACCAGTAGCCTAGATGTGATTTGGGTGAGTTCACTTTTTTTTTTAAGGGATGTTTTTTTGTTTTTTTTTCTATGTGAATCACTTCCTCTGATAAAAAGGAGATGCACTACACTTACTATATTTATTTTGATTGATGTCCCCACACACACCATGTTTTTCCTTTTTCACATATGAGCCCATCACCCTTCCCATCAACATCAGCTAAGGTCACACACACACACACACACACACACACACACACACACACACACACACACACACACACACACTGTCAGCTCACTAACTACACAAACCACCTGTTACAGTGCGTAGGTGTCAGCTACAACTCTTGCTGCATAGGTGCACAAAAAACTCAATCCACACATTTACATTCTGTTACTCATCACCTTTGTGTGTGTGTGTGTGTGTGTAGCAGAGTGAAAGTAGATATAGCAACATGATATTGATGAGTGGGGTGTGCTGTGGAGGTGTTTTTGATAAAGAAACACCTCTTCTGGTAATTTAAAAAAGAAAAAAAAATCTCTGTCTTTCTAGACTCAAGGTTTCGGTTTTATCCAGAAATTGTGCAACAAAGAGAAACCTTCACACTATTGCACATCATTCGAGGAAGGACAGTTGAGCCAGCTCTTCTTTATTTCTTCTTCTTCTTCTTCTTTCACACTCACACTGCGCCGATGTGTCGTCACAGGCTTCTCGTCTTTGTCCTTTACTTGACTTCTCAATTTCACAACGACTTCCTTTCACGTTCTGTGTCACACCCCCCTCCCCCCCCACTCCCCCGCCCCATTCCCTTTCATCCTCATTTTTCACTTAAAGCACGCCTGGCTCAACATCTGTCATACAGAATGAATAAAAAGTTAAATAAAAGTATCACAATTTATATTTATCAGCTGTTTCTTTGTTTTTAGTTTCCTTTTTATTGAAATGACGGCAATACTTTTAACGCAGGTTTCAGGGATCAAGACAAGAACCCGATGCTTTTATTAAGTTTTGATGTTACGTAAAGTTCTTCCGATGAGCTCTTACATGTTTTTTATTTTATTTTGTTGTCTTACGTTGAGGTTTCCACAGTAATTTTACAGTTTGCATAATCTCCTCCCGCCGTGTTGTCATACATCACTTTCTCTTTCAACAGTCGCTGGAACTTCCCTAGAGTTTGCATCGCTGCTCTGAAAACGATCTAGTACTGTAGCGCGCTTGTGTGTTTATGACTGTGTGTTTATGACTGTGTGTGTGTGTGTGTGTGTGTGTGTGTGTGTGCGCGTGCTCCCAAAATACTCATGTAACACCACGTCCTAGAAAACAAGTGTGGTGTGTAATCAGTTAGATATAGTATACAAGTGCTGGGAGAGCTGTACTTCTCCACAGTGTTAAAATGTAACATCAGTTCATACATTCAGGTTAGACAGCCTGAGCAATGTCTAACTTCACTGACTTCACTTCTCTGAATGTACAGTACTCTATCTACTCGTGCACACTTGTCATTTTTGTTAATAATTTAATAAGGGTTTACATTGAGGCCTCTTTCAGTATATTGGTACTGTTCCTCTTGTAAATTCAAGTGTAGCAGCATCAGCAGCTGAACCTTTGGGGTCTTGTTCAACTCAACAAACATGTATGTTCTTATCACCCTCAGCATCACTAGCACTACATCAGAGTGAAATGATTTGAAAGTTCAGTATTTTAACATATTACACACATAACATATTTTTCAACATATGTTCCTGTTATTTCCTGTCTAAGTGACAAATAGGGACATTTTTTGCAGTTCCAGTGTTGAGAGAGAGCGCAAAATGGGCTGTTGTCCATCAATGTACGTCCACTAAAAGTCCTTTTTTTAACCATTGACAGGCTCCTATTATTATTCTAAGTGCCTTACAACATTAAAGGAATTAAAGGAATAAAAAATGTTCTCTACTTTTCTTTGTTAGTCTCTCGCTAAATACTTGACCAGCTTCAAAAATTGTCATCCCCATTAGCCACTTAGACACAAAATGATGTCCAGGTTGAAAAATCCCATAGTTTCTCTTTAACCACTTTACAAAGCAGGGTCAGAATCAGAATGTTTATTGCTTTCTGTAGAAATGAGGACAGCAATGCCACCTTTTTTTAAGTTGTGAAGAACCACAGTGATGGTAAATGTACGTTTTGCAGTGACAAGACAGGCTGGAGTTTACTGTGAGACTTTTTCTTTGCCAGACTTACCCTCCCCACCACCACCACCACCATTACCAGCCCACTTCCCATACCAGCCACCCAAGCTCATTCGCTGATCAAGATAGCAACTGAGCACACAAGGAAGTAAAGCGCAGACACAACTGTCAGAAATTCACATGACGAGGAAGCAGAAAGGAGAAAGAACACAAGCATCATTCATAAAGCCACATTTTGACTGTTTAGTTTTCAGTCAATTTTGATATCTTTCCATCACCCAACACAGATAATGTGGGCTATAGTTACGTCTAGTTCAATTTAAAATAAAATAAAAAAAATCCACCATTCACACAAGGAAGCTATTTTAGTTGTCCATAAGAATGAGAGTGTGAAATTCATGTGAAGAGAACAAATTCATGTGAGAAGCGTGTTTTGAAAAAGCTACACACAGCACTTAAAAAAAATTATTATTGCAATCGTTTCTTTTGAAAAAAAAAAAGATGATTCCGGAGAAATTATGTCACATTGCAGCATTTAGCAACATAGTCATGGTTAGAAAGAGTTTTCTGTGTTATTCTGAAGCAATCAGCGGAGGGGTTTTTGCGGCTCAGTGACGAGACAGTGTTTCCTTTTTAAACACCTGAGACCATCCAGTAAAGTACCAAAAGATGCAGCGGTAACATAAATAGGCCTGAGCACATGTAAAAATAAATCATAGCATGAGGACGTCGCTGGCGTGTGGTTTTGCAGCTTCCTGCTCCGTGGGATCGGCTGATCTCGGGGAGTTTCTCATCTCTGTCGATGTTTGCTGTTTGTGATGTTTGTGTTTTGGTTTGGTTTTTTTTTTCTTCTTCTTCGTGGTTTTTCTGTCCCAGCTACCCATCTGTTAATGTTACAGCTGTCTGACGTGCGCGTAGAGTTTGAGCACGTCAGCACCAGCGATCTGGGTCAGCTGATGGTGCGATGTGCAGCGTGTATGTGCGTGTATGTGCGTGTCTGGGTATTTTCGACCACTAATGAAATTGTCAGGCTTGTCATTACTTTTTAAGTTTAGCGCTATACTGGAAAATATTTTGTGCATCTGTCACTTGCACACAATGTTAGTGTTGTCACTACTATTACTCACACAAGTGGCTTTTTTAATGGTATCCTAATGTATTACTTTCTGATCTTTTTTTTACATTACATCATAGTTGAGTTTGTGCTGTGGTGATATGTAGAGATGCTGACACATGGCAAACACACTGTGTTTGCCATGGAATATACATACTGTGGAATTAGTTACACAGCAAACTGTCTAGTAAAAGTAAGTATTAGCACTGATATTAATATGGCAAATTAGATTGTTGTAAAACCTGCACAATTTATAGATAAATACCTGAATTTAAAAAAGTAAAATAATTTTAAAAAATTAAAATTAAAAATAAATACAAAATCACAGTAATAATTTCACTGAAATTGCATCTACTTTTATCCAATCATCTGCAGTTCTGTCAGAACACACAATGTACACAAATATACTCCTAATATTATCATATGATAAAACATAATAAGATATTCCTTCATTTTTCCCATGATGTGGAAATGTACAGTATTGCAGCAGCAAGGTGGATAGTAAAAATAGAAGTCAATAAAAAATAAAGAACAATAAATAATAAGCAAGTACAAAATCAGTAAGAACAATACAGTAAAATAATATTAACATTATGTACAACAGTAATATTGGTGTTGAGTGATAATACACCTGAGTTTGATATTGTTATTGTACAGATTTAAAGTGAAATATATGATTTACATACATATTGCACAGTTGAACTGAAAGTAGCAGTACACATGAAATACTAATATTGCACAGTAGTGAACATTTAAAAATGCAGTTTGTCAAATTGTCCAGGTTTGGGGGGGGGGGGGGGGGGGGGTGAGGTCTATTGAGAACAGTGCTGATTGTACAGTCTGATGTGTGATATCGCTCCCCCACACACTTTAAATGATATCTCTGATCCACCTTCTTACAGTACCACTCCTCTTTTTGTCTCCATCTGACCAGTCACGGCCTTCACCGCTTCTTCTCCTGTCGAGGAATAGCTCTGGCAGTGGAGACGTTCTGGAGGCGAGGCCACAGAGAGATCACCGTATTCGTCCCTCAGTGGCGCCAGAAGAGAGACCGACTCACAACAGGTACACACACACACACACACACAAACACAGGGCATGTATGTACACTTCAGGTACTAGCACAGCACGTTGTTTTTTCATGGTGCTGCTTGTGTAACGAAAACACATTTTTTTTGTAATGAAACTAACCGTGAGGTTAAAGTGCTGACTTTCAGCTTCCAGAGTGTTTGTGACCTTTCTATACACACTGTACCTCATAGTCACTCTGTAGTTTCAAATGATTCAAAACAAAACCGTCTTAATGCTTGCAGATGGAGTTTGTGTGTGTGTGTGTGGGGGGGGGGGGGTATGAGTGGGTGAGTAGATGTGGACTGCTACAAAAATATATCAATATCACATAAATATATCTCTCTTTACTATATCCTGTTTAAAGTGAAAATATTGTATTTATGTGTGTGTGTGTGGATCTGTGTGTGTGCGCTCTCTTGCTTTTACCACTTAATTGTGATTCCATATTAATTTAATCCTCACTTTCTTACAGAGCAACATTTTCTAAACCAGCTAGAAGACCTGCGGCTGCTCTCCTTCACACCCTCCAGAGAGGTCTGCGGTCAAAGAATATCCTCGCACGACGACAGGTACAAACACACACGCAGTCTCAAACCTTTTTATAGTGGAGAATTCACCTTTCTATATCTAGACATTGAACACATGTATCTTTAGTGCTGGGGACTTAACCACTGGGTTATCTCTGGGCATTTTGGTTCCATTATGAGCTTATCTCTCTACCCACACAAATATCTAACACTGCCTCCCCTTCTCTCACCCCGCCAACACCAACAATAGTCATAGTGTATTTTCATAATAGAGATGAATAAGCAAACTAAGTGGAGAACAGATCTAACAGATGTCTGATGAAAGGCGGTATATATTATGATTAAAAATGCTGCTTTGTCATTTTGGGCAGGTGTTAAAACACGGATGTGAGTTTAAGAAGCATCCGATCTTGAAACTGATGATCAGCCATATCATTCTTCACAGATACTACACTTGAGGTCAATTTCTATCAGGGGAACTGAAAATGAACTCACTTAAAAACTCCTGAGTCAGCATGCAAGGTGTTCTCCCGTGTGTGGATTTCCCTCCGCGGCCGAGCCAGGAACGATCCGTTGACCTTTTGAACGCAGGGAAAATCCTGAATGTCTAATACCCCTCCTCCTCCCCTTCTCTTCCTTCTATCTCTCTCTCTCTCTCTCTCTCTCTCTCTCTCTCTCTCTCTCTCTCTCTCTCTCTCTCTCTCTCTCTCTCTCTCTCTCTCTCTCTCTCTCTCTCTCTCTCTCTCTCTGTCAGGTTCCTGCTCCACCTCGCAGAAAAAACAGACGGGATCATCGTAACCAACGACAACCTGAGGGACTTTGTGGACACCTCGGACACCTGGCGCAAGATCATTCAGGAGAGGTGATTGTGTGTCACACGTTACACAGCTCAGTCATTCACTTCTATGTTCCATGACCCAAGCGTTACGGGAAAGTCCGCCACGGCAACACGCCAGCTACATGACAAATGATATTTACATTAAGCACTGACAGCAAAGCGCCGAAAAGGATCAACACAAGTACACAGAGGCTAAAGGAGGAAGAAATATAAATCAACACTAAAAAAAACATCTCAGCGTCAAACTGACTGTACACGTATTTAGTCATTTTGGGGTTTTTTTTTTAGTTTCAGTTTAGTTTATTCGGTCATTAAATTCAAATTCACATGTATAAAGTAAAGTAAATAATCATATGACTTTCATCTCCATTAGAACTGGTGACAAGCCAAAACAGAAAAATAATAAAAGTAAAAATGTATAAAAAAAAATGAAGCTGTTTCTGAGAAAAGGTTGAAGCGTTTGTTTATAGCACTGACCCTTTTTACATTTAGTCATTCAATATATTCCAATATTCATAACAAATATAAAACATTTACAATAAATGGCTATAATATACAGTGTAAATATACACATAGAGTTATATATTACCAAAAGTACCAGGTTTCTTATACATGACATCATTCATTGCAAAATTCATATATATAATAATATTTATGCCTCAGTATATATATTCATATATTTGTGAATCTTATTTTGAAATATATTTTTTAATCTATGTAGTAGTATCACACATTTTCAATTCTTTTTCAAGCATATTTCACAAATGGATTCCTATATTTGATTAGAATTCATTCTACATGCTGATTCATTCATAGTAGGAAGTGAACAGCCTCTGGATACAGCCTGGAAGCATCTGATTTTTAACTTGATATATAAACTGTGTCATTTAAAACTCCCCCAGATCTGTAAATGGAGTCAGGTGCATTGTTTAAAACGTGATTGAACAGATGAGTTTTTAAAAGTTTTATACACACATAGTTTGGTAGTTAAGTGTTTTATAGTAGAATTTACATTTTATTCTAATCAAAGCCTTTGTTTTAATCGAGTAACATCTTTATCTTGATTTAATAATAATGAAAAAAGTTAGAAAAAAAAAAAGTTAGTCCTTTTTTAAAGCCTTCTTAATTTAAAAACATCACATTACTTCATTTCATTATGGGTAGCAATGATGAATGCTTACCTCTGATGTCTCATTGACAGCTATGTACTACATCAACAGAGAGGGTTTTAATACAGAGAGACTGTGGTGTGTGTTTCTGTGCTGCAGGGATGTGTTGCCCTCTGTTGGTTGTTATATTGCAGCTCTCAGATCAGGACCCAGAAACTCCCTTTAACCCCTCACATACTGTTCATATTCTACACCCCCACAGGATGTTCTGGGTCAGTTATGACAAGGTCTAGGAATCCCCTCTTAAAAAGCGTCTATACCAAATTTTGTCTATTTAGAAAGCACCCATAGTCAATCTGACTGATCAAAAAAATAATGATTAAACCTTGATTTAATGTTTCAGAGAGCAGAGAGAGTGTATTTTTTAGGTTTTATACCACTCATATTTGGAGAAAAAATAACTACTATCACATAACATCATGTCCTATTTTACCTAAGGCATGAAAATATAACATAGCAAAAATGATTGAAATGTATTTTATTGAAAGTGAAAATGACAAGAACTTAATGGAGCTGTGGGGTTTGTTGTTTAACCATTAGAGCCATCAGTCTTCACTGCTACATCATATTAAAACTATTAACTTTTCATTTAACTAAAAGACATGTCAATAGATACGGCACAAATATGACCCAGAACAGCCTCAATGGACAAACATTTGTAGCACCTGTACATAAGTATAACATTTAAAAAATATTTACATTTTTGTGCATTTTGGGCCAATTTAGTAAAAATTTCAGAGTAAAAGACATTTGGGTTCAAACTTGACAGCAACAGTATGTAAGGGTTCAACAGGCCTGACACACTCTGCTGTCAGTCAGTCTGCAGCTGCACTCTCTCTTACTTTCTTTATGTCATTGTTGTGTTAGTTTGGTCTAGTAATCAGGAGGAAGATTGTGAAGATCATTACAATGTGCAGCATCTATCAGTGGTTTAATTCAAGTCTTAATTAAAGAAATGGTTTAGTACCATACACAGCTATGGAGTAATCACAGGCTGATTAGACATCTTCAAACCAAACACACACTATGGAAGTTAATATACTAACACTCCTCACGGTGATCAGAGGTCATTTTTCTGATTGTGTTGTGAGTTTAAAAAGATCTCACTTGATGAATTAGTCCTAATTATTGATTTTTTTTTCACCTCCAGGTTGCTTCAGTTTACATTTGTGGAAGACCACTTCATGATCCCTGATGACCCTCTGGGGAAGAACGGACCTCACCTCGACATGTTCCTGCGCAAAGACTACAGGTGTGGTTTTTTATAAACACTCACATTTAAACTTCCCAGGATGTATAAATGTTGAACTATTGTTAATTAATAAGTGATAGAAGTGAAACAGTGAGCCTATTAGTGATTATCTTTGATGAATACTCATTTCTGATTACAGGGGGATCATCCTCTGTCATACACCCTTTCACACTCTTCCTCATTGTTTCCTAGGCGAGCTCCGGCCAGTCCTCCCCCCATGAGACCCCCAGACATCCGGCCGTCCTCACAGCAGCATCAGCAACCGGTTTACGTCCAGGCCGTCCTCTCGGCTCCCCGGACCCCCGCCTCAACGCCCCAGCCCCCCGCCTCCCTGATGCCCCACTCCACCACACACTGGCCTCACTCCGGCCCACCGGAGTGGCACCCGCCGCGTCGATCACCCTCCCCCTCCCCCTCGCCCCCTCCGCAGCGGTCACCGGGGGAGACGTCGGAGTTAAAGAGGAAGCTGTACGACATCTTCCCCGACCAGAAGCAGCGGATAGACCGCATCCTCAGTGACAACCCCTACATGAGAGACCTGAACGCCCTGTCTGGGCTGCTGCTGGGATAACTCACCCACTCAGCAGACACACACACACACACACACACACACGTACATACACATGCATACATATGTGTGTCATCATAAAAAATAATTTATTTTACCAGCTCTTCCTGCTTTTGGAGGACGTGGAAAGATTTTTTTGTTATTATTTTACATAAAGACTGATCATCAAACTAGCTGCTATTGGCAAAAAGTATTTTTGGATGTTTTTTTTTTTTTTGTTCTTCTCTCTCTCTCTCTCTCTCTCTCTCTCTCTCCCTCTCCCTCTCCCTCTCCCTCTCCCTCTCCCTCTCCCTCTCCCTCTCCCTCTCCCTCTCTCTCTCTCTCTCTCTCTCTCTCTCTCTCTCCTTTACTCTCGAATTGATTAAGGTGAACAACACTGGGGTCTACAGAACCAACATGTTAAGCAGCAGCTTTGACATTGTTCAGATGAGAATTTAATCCATCACCGTTTCTTGACAAATGTTCAGAGGTTCTATGAATTTTGAACCAGCATCGGGACGCCAACACCTCCACAAACAGACGTACTCAGAGCTTCTTCTTTATTGGAAAGTTTCTGCATGTTTGTTTTTTTTTTTTTTTAGTTTTAGTTTTTTTTAGTTGAAGTTATTTACCATCAGCGGCGGAGGTTTTAAAAGTTATTTATTTAATTTTCCTCGACACACACAGACGAGCTTTAATTAAGAGAGCAGCGGTGTCCTTTCTTTTTATCAGAGGAATATTTCAGGAAGCATGATGAGATCACTGGCTATATAGCATCATATTTACCCTTCATCCATATTCAGACAGTAAACAATACAACTTGAAAAACAAGAAAAGTCCAGTTTAACCTGTAGCAACATTCAAGAAGCACCTTTAGGCATGTGAAAGACCAACATTTTGATGCTGTATAGATGGGCAGTGGCAATGTATAGTTGTTGTTTTGTTTGTTGTTTTTTAAATAAAATTTCAGATATAGCTCACTTTGTGTATATATCCAAGCTAATTTCATCTCATTTACTAATTCATTGCGCTAATTAAAAGCAAGCACTGCCCATTTGTATCACTTCAGAATGTTACCTGTACATTCTGGCCTTTACTCCATCCCAATGATGCTTCAAGTGTTTTTTCGGGGGGTTTTTTAAGGGACCATTCTTTCTATCAGTTTAAATTATTCCCACTCATTTTTTTTTTTTTTTTGCAAGAATTTGTCACTTACAGTCTTAATAATCCAAAAGAAATGATATTCAGGTTGAGTGATCATTATGACGTTACTCCTGCCTCTGTAATCTTTGTCACGATTGTCATATGGCTTCACACGCCTGATGTTTAGAACTGATCTCTGACAAGCTGTGGTAGAACTCAGGTGTTGAAACTAGTTTTGCTGATAATCAGTGATTGAGATAAGAATTTTGATTGGTGGACTCTGATCCCAGGATTTAGTTTTTTTTTTTTTTTAGATACGCCGTTGAACAGTGTTTTCAGTCAATAGTTCATCAGCATTTAGTTCTGAGATGCTTTGTGAGTTATTAGCCTTTGGTTTAAAGTAACACGCGCACACACACACACACACACACACACACACACACAGTATGTCAGTCCATCTGACTTTGGATGGAAACAAACACTACAAGAGCTTGGATTCATTAGTTCGGATGCACTTAAACTCAAAATCACACACAAGTAGTTTTTGTTCACTAGTAACCAAACTACAATCATACAAAGACGAAGAAGTTACATTTGAATCTGGTGTTTATTTGCTAAATTGAATTCATTGCAGGTAATTATTCACTGATGAATCTACACAAAATTCGTAGTGTTTTTTGTTTTTGTTGTTTTTTTTGTTGTTTTTTTAACCCTTCTTCACCCAGAGAATGTAGGCAGAACGTTCCCCAGCTTGCATATTTGATGTGCATCTGAGTTTTGTAAGATACAAACACTTTATCTCCTTGTAAAAAAAAAAATCTGCACAAAAACTTTACAAGGTGTCAAAAAATCAGTTTTGTTCGTACTTGCTATGTTGATGTTGTAAGGATTACTGAAGGATTCTTTTTTTCTCTTTTTTTTTTGTATTATAATTCATTTGTGTATATCGACTTTTTTTTTTTTCCTTTTTTGTAAATATGAGCATTTTTGGCTACAGTGCACATATGGTTGTATGTGGAAAAACAAAATAAATGTGGCAGTCCCCATAAAACCTGTTGTGTTTTTTCCTACATTGCATGCAAACATCTGAGCAGTAAAGCAAGAAAGCAGATGTGAGCTATTCAAGCTGTCCAACCTAAACTTCAGTTTATTCATTTAAAAAATAATGTTTGTACCATCCAAATACTTTTATCTTATACATGGAGCAGAAAAAAATACAGTGTTGCTTAAAAGTTTGTGAACACTTTACAATTTTCTCTATTTCTGCATAAATATGATCTAAAATATGATTAGATTTAAGTCCTAAAACTAGATCAAGGTGACCTGATTATCTCCTAGAAGCAAATGTGGAGCTTCCTTCTCTTGAAACAGGAGTCTACAGCTGCAGCAACTCACAATGTTAGACATTTTAGAGCAGATTACAGCACTGGTTGAATGATGTGATAATAACAAGTGATTACAGTGCATTCCAAGCAGGACATGAATGTAAGATCCATCCTCACTTCCTATTTGGATATTTTTTTAACATCATCAGTGAGTAAAATGTGTGCCTGAATGGTTTCAGTTGTGTGTTTGATACTAAAATATAACATAACATAGGTTTTCTTTTTAGAGGAACAAATATACATGAGAAACAGAAGTTGCACTTATTTCTGACTTTGACTTGGCATGAATGGGTTTCCAGTTAAGGGCGTCAAATATAGCATTGATTAATGAAGTTTTATAACTCAGTTAAGTAATCCATCCACCTGGCACTCTGATTCTGACCTCATTCCTCCATCATTCATTCCTTTATCCCCAACCCTTCAACCCTTTAACCCTCATCCCTCCATCCCCTCATCCCTCCAGCACTAACCCTTCTACTATTGTTGCAAGAAATCTTCAAACTCATATTCAGAATTCTACATTGTGGTTCCACACACTGTTCTCCAGTGAGGATCTAAGAACAGCTGCAAGTGTTGAAATGTTTCAAAGTAAACTCCAAACCTACCTGTTCAGCCTGGCTTTTGATTAAGAATTGTTTAGAGACTTTTTATTATATTTTTTTTGATATTTTAAAATGTTGTTCTACTTTATTTGATGTTATGTTATTATTGTCATTTCATACATTTTTATCATCTTATAGATTTTATTCCTGTTTCTTTTGTCTTTTAATCTCTTTTTAACACAGTTTTAGTCTTTATCTCTTATTTCATTTTACTTTTTTTACAATCTATTTTAACCTAGTTTTTTACTCTAACTTTTAATAACATTTGCTCTTATTATCTGTTATTTTTATCTATTTTATTTTAATTTCTTCTTTTTGTTAATTATTATTATTATTATTATTTATTATCAGCTTGTCAATCAACTGTGAAACACTTTGAACTACACTAGTCTGTGTGAAAGTTTGATTAATTGATTGATTGATCATATGCAGGTTATTGTGAGTTTTGCTGTATTTGTTATAAGATTAAACAGTTATTACATTATGACATTAATCCCTGTCACTTTCTGGACGTTCCTACAACACAATCCCAGTCGTCTGTCACTGTGTCTGTGTTTGCATAGAGCACACACACACACACACACACACACACACACCCTCATGTAGCTGACTTTAGTGTTTGGAAATGTACAGAAGTCCACTGATGTTGCCAAAAGCATTCACAGAGTGTTAACGTTACATAACTTCTTCATGCAGTGCTTTGGCATCAGACTCCATCCTGAAAAACAAGAGTCATGTGCTTTGTCACTGCAGCAAGTGTGCGTCACTTCTGCTGATTAATCACTAGGGTTCAGTGTGCATTAAGTTATGGCCCCTGGAGTAATGTGTTGTTTTTTTGTCTGTTTATTTTTGCAATAGAAGAAGTTTCAGTCTTTTGGCATCATATGAAACCACAATACATCCTTAATCTAATTGTTTTTCATTTGACAAGGCAATATAGTGTATGAAAAGTGAAGTGGCAGATTGTGAAACAGCGTGTGATATCTCCACACTGCCATCATATCCCAGCATGCATTTGGAAATAGCATGACTATATCCTGTACTGTTATTATTATTATTCTCCACTGCTGTAATGTCTGTGGTTTTATTATAGATTGTGTGCTGTGTACACAGACTCTCTTTTTTTAGGTGTTATATCTTTTAGATATTTTTTTGCTACTGCAGTGAACTTTCTCACAAACATTGACATCAGAGGCTTTCAAAGTGGGAGACAGACCTCCCTTGGGGGGGGGGGGTTGTGTGCCTAAATATGTGTGTTTTGGTTAAAGACATGGTTCCAAGATAGTGTAGTTTCAGGGAATTTTACTGTTTTTCCCACTTTCCCAGGGTCAGAAACTAATTAATGCCTTCAGAAAGATCCTTTTTTATGTGTTTGGTGTAGTCTGTAGTAAATCAACCAGCAATATCTGTTATCTTGGCTCAGTTGTTGGGTGTATAAGGGATTAAACCACAGAAGCCGGATCCCATAGACATTCGAGAATTGGACGAAACTAAGCAATTAAATTGGATGGGGATATGTAAGGGGGGGTGGGGGGGGGGGGGGGTTCTCACAGTCTCCAACTTTGAAAACCCCTGACTTACAATTTTTTTGTTTTTTTTGTTTCGAGGTTCCATAAATAGGAGCCCATGAGAATGAAGCTGGCTGGCAGACAGGCTGTACACTAAAAACTGAAAGTTGGTTTATTGTAACAAAGACCATGTGTTGGGTATAAACAAGACCGTAACTTTTCATTTTATCTGGAAAACACCAGACCGTCATTTTTTTAAGCTTTTACGAGCATTGTCTCTCAATGAAATTTATGACGTTGAAAGTTCTTTGTGAGCAGCCTTCGTCCATTCATTTCTCTCAAAGTCATTCTCTTTGTAATCTGGTTGAGTGTACTAAGAACAAGCTTTCTTTACAAAGCCGAAGCCTGCTGAGTAAGTCTGGTGTTTGTAGAGTTTTCTATACTCTTTTGTAGTCAGCAGTAGTTTTTGTAGGATATAGCAATAATCACTTACCACAAATGTCAGTTGAGAATGATGGAGAGATGAGTTTTGCACAGTAAAGATGTTGTCATGAACTGTATTGGACACAATATATTTTTTGACCTGCTGATGGCGCTAGATGAAAATTTACCAAATGAATTTTAATCTCTATAATTCATCCTGATAGAAAACCGATGTGTGTGCCAAACTTCACGACAGTAGATCCGATATCTGTTGAGAAATTTCACTCCAATCTACAAATATCAAACTGCAGGTGGCGCTCAAGGGTGGAGGGGCAGGAGGGATACCACAATGACTCATTGTCTGAGGTCCATGAATATGTAATACAACAATTTATGACAAGCCATCATATTTCATTCTGGATCTAAGTGGCGGACCAGCCCACAGACTGTCACTAAGCAGCTAGATGATTAAAAACACACATCAGTACATGTTGATCCACAGAGGAGGAGTTGTTCAAATTCAACCACAAAGGGAGGCGGTAGAGAAATTACACCACTCATTCATTTCATCCATTCATTTTTTTGTTACTTTAAATCACTACTTTCCATCTCAGTAGAATTTGTCATAAATCCCTGATGCAACCTCTTCTCGGGAGTGTGTGGGTGTGACTGTGCTTGACTGACGTCTTCGCTGATTCTCCTGTTTGGGTTGTTGCACCTGTTAGGGTGGGACAATCTTCCCCTGACATGTATATAGTTTTTGTTTTGTTTTTGTTTTTGTTGAGTGTTGTAACCTTAGGCAATTTCCAGCACAGCTCCACCCAACTCCAACCCGAGCAGGGTTAGGGTTAGGGTTAGGGTTAAGGTTAAGGTTAACAGTTAGGGTTAGGGTTAGGGTTAGGGTTAATGGTTAGGGTTACGGTTAGGGTTAGATTCCTGACAACTAAGCACATGTGTGTGTGATCTTGAAGAGTTTTCCACCAACTGCCATTTGTCTTCAATTTATCTTTCATCCAACAGTCACAATATTTAAAAAAAAAAAAATAGCAGTAGACTGTGTAAGAACCAAATAAGTCTGTTCAAACTCTTTGGATTATGACCAAACACCAAAAGAATAAGTGATGGATATGGAGGGATTTTTAGGGTGCTTCTCTCTAGGTGCAGGGGATCACACATGTATAATGATAGTGGTTTCACAAGAAGCACGCTCCTCTTTGCCTTCATGCAAATGTGTGTGTGGTCTGAGCTCAGGAAGGTCACATTCATCCTGAACCCTGCTAACCAGACACATGGATTTAAGTGAAATTTTTATGCATGTAATGTTAGGCTTTTGCTTTAGGCTTTTTTCACTTGTGGCTCCTGATTAAAAAAATCAAGTTCCGATGAAGTCCAGATACAGTAAAGACTGCATGGAAACAGATAAGATGGTTGCCAAAAGGAAATCAAGTTAGTACGACTCCTCTTATGGTTAAAGATCCACATCATCATCATCACACTATTCCTTCTTTTATCTGTTTATTCACTTATTCCTAAGGGCCAGACCCCAGAGACACCAGAAGCACACATGTCCTAACACACATCAGGTGTGCCATTACATAAGCAACATGCTCTGTGCAACCTGGCTCTCATTATGCAAATGCATGTGGCTTGTGTTTCAGACAAATGGGCCTGCCAGCACGGACAATTTGTGCATCCACAGATTATTCCTCGACTGCAGTGGAAAATACTGATGCAAATCATACACAGGCCAGCTTTGGCCAGAAGATAGCTGCAAGAGAATTCCCTGCTGGTCAGGTAGCCTAATTTGGGACAGATTGGGGTGCTACTTGGCGCTATAGATGTCTTTAAATGCAAAATGTATTCCGTACTGTGGCTGTTACGCATAGGGCTCTGACCCAAGGGTTGAGAGACTCTGGATTACAGGAAGAGAAGGACAGAATATTTTTGGCTCCCAGTGAATTTTTAGCAGTGGGAACTTTCTATGGCCACACACTCTTTCAATAGTTGGTCCATTGAAGGTTCTATATGTTGGTTAATATTTGGCACCTTGAAACAGTAAACTATATTTCAGGGTGCACTGGTTTCTTTAATGTTCTTTATATTTAACTATTGAGATTCTTCATCAGCATTAAGAGCTTCTTATAGACCACATCATTTTCTATTTCATTAAATGATTGTCATGATCATAATCATCATAACAATGCATTTGTTTTACAAAATGTGTAATGCACTTACTAGTTAAGTGATGGGGGACAAATTCCACAGCCCTTCCTTATGTGCAAAAATGTATTTAAAAGTTGATGTGAAGCTAATATGAAGCTTTAGCGTCCACATGAGGCAAATCAAGTCTATTTGATGCTAAAATGAATGTAAATGTGTTAGATATCCACTTGATATGACTGTCACTTCGATTGAAAGCACATTTGAAGGAGATCTTTTGATAGTCAGTATGAACAGGAGGAATGATTACAGAGAGGAAAACCTCCTTTAGTGTTCATGATTCTTATTTTATGACACAAAACTGGGAATCTCTCCTTTAAGTTCCAAAAATCATGCTGAACACTGAAAGAGCAACAGAGTACAACTGGGAAACAGCAACAATGACACACACACACAGATACAAGAAGATTCATATGAATACATTCATTAAATCTATACAAAGAAACATTCAATGAACATTCTCAATAATTCTGATAAAGAGATCATTCCAAGAAAAAACAACATTTTGAGCTTTGTGTAACCTAGCCTTATATAACCTGGAATGAATCATACATGTTTGCTTGCTCATTGCTCATCCAATGTTGTCTGATAGGGATTAATTAGTTACTTATCCTTGAACATGCAGAGCTGGTCTTCCTTGACAGGTGGACAGCTTCTGATAGTACTCTGCCTCCTTTGTTTCTTTGCTAC
The DNA here is from genome assembly GCF_027409825.1 of Scomber japonicus. NCBI lineage: Eukaryota > Metazoa > Chordata > Actinopteri > Scombriformes > Scombridae > Scomber > Scomber japonicus. Next base: position 27,493,427 of record NC_070582.1, on the reverse strand, counting down.
AGTATATACAGGGGTGGATCTAGAAAATCTGAATCTTTGATGGGGGGGCCAGGCTGGGGCACAGTCTTAAGAAGGGTGGCACATATAAAGAACATGTAAAAAGTTAAAAATGTTAAATAAATAAATAAAATATAAATAAATAAAATTATAATTATAATTACAATACAGATCTAGACTCTAAATAGCCATAAATGATACAGCATTGATGCAAAAACTGTTTATTTACACATCCCAGTCATTTCACAGTATGGCATACAGTGTTTCCAAAGTTTTGAGAAAAAATATAGTGACAACCTTCATTCCTGCCTGATGTTAGTGCTTACAGTGTCTCGTAAGTTGTATGTATGATGTATGATGACAATGTATTTGCATTTTTGAATCACCACCAGTCTACAATTGAACTCTGTCGTGACTGTACATCGATCCTTTGCAAAGTACTTCTTTAAATTAAAAGCCACAAAGACAACTTTGTAATTGAGGCAGAGGGTTAGGGTTAGGGCTCAGGTTGCATCATTTTTTTTACCGATGTATGTTTGAGGACCTGGTGTTATGTACTTTATTTAACACACTACAGGAACTATGTCCTCTATTGCAACATGACTGGTGACAGGAGGTCAACATTTCTGTGGTCACAAAGACACAACAGAGAGGCAACAATAAGTTACCTCTGACTAATACTTTACATTCTAATACACACTACATTACTACACTCACCATGTCACACCAAGTTTAAATTATGTCAAAATTACAAGGAGCTTGACATTAACTGCAGAAATCAATTCATTAAAGGCCCATGCTAAAAATAAAAAAAGCAGAAAACATACAGAACAGATACAAAAACAGATACAGATACATTTAAAGTGCAATAAGTGCAAGAAATGACTAAATAAAAAGGAGTGTGTCCAACCTGGGTGGCCAAAATAGAGTCATCACAGCACCGGCTCTCCTTTTCAGTCACTGATTTGACAAAGAACAACATAAAAGAGTTTTTTTAAAGCTTTTTTGGCAGAAGGTTCTCTGACTTGAGAGATAAACACAGACCTTCTTACTGAACCTTTTATATGAGAGAATCAAGACTCTATTTTAGGCAAAAACTTCCAACTAAAAAAATATTTCTCAATTTGAGAATTTCTGCTTTAAACAGTAAGACGCACAAATGAAAATGTAATTGTTAAGAGTTTGGGTAAGTGCTGGCTACTTGGCATATACTTAACATTCAAATATATATTTTCTGATACATAATTTGTTGTTTTTTCTATTACTTTGTACCATCAAACTGTCAATCTTCCTGATGCTGTTCTGTTTAACAGACACAGGACTCTTTGTGCTCACAGGATTCGATTGTGCCTCCTACCACCAATCTTCAACAGAAAATGGGGAAATACTGTTGCCGGTTATAGACTTGTGGTTTTTCCACTCTAAATGAGGCCGCTCAAATCCAAATCCTGTCTGTACCACTGTTTCCGTTTTTCTGAGTCAGACTATATCCTTAATTGCCTTTCTTGTTGCACTGTGGTCCAGTGTGTCATACTAAACCCTGTACTTATGGTCATAAAGACATAGACAATGCTGTTTGTGCTGCAGTTGTGCTTTGATCACTGTCCATGGACCATAATTTAATAGCTGGATTTCATAATCACATAATTACATTAATCCACTGTAAAATGATTTGGTGGCCAGAGGCTAAACAGCAAGCTGTGAGTGAGAAGAAATACATGACATTATGTAATGTGACACAAAGTGGCTTAAAGCTCAGCAACCTCTATTCTCTCTTCCTGTGCATCATAATGCTTTTGTCATCATGTGAGAACCCACCTGCAGCAGTCATATCATGTGACACATTTTGGGTCTTGGTACATGCTGCAGTTCATTAGACCAGCTTCAAGATTACAGCCAAATGCATGAGCACATCAAACCGGCAACACTTTCAATCACTTTCAATCCAACCAGATACTGGATACTGTATGCTTGACCTTCCTTGTTGCAGTTAGTGAGTGTAAAAGTCAAGGTTTTCCACGAGGATCTCAGCAGCAAACTCAGCAGTATCTCAGGAGTAAAGTCCTCAGTTCAGAGTGCAGAAATCCACAGCTAAGAATTTACATTAGTTTCAGGATAAATATCTTTTGCCAAACAGCCTTATGTGTGGAATTTGCTGATGTGAGTAAGCACGGTTCTGACATCTCTCAGTCACCTTCTTCCTATCCCCAACTCCCTCTTTTTTTTCAACTTAGTCTTTCCACTTCGCCCTCTGTCTCTACTCTTGTCCCATCCTCCTTACATCCATCACTCCTGTCTCCTCACTTCCTTCCTCCCTTTCTTTCAGACTCTCCTCCTTTCTCTTCTTTGAACTATCTCTTCAGATCTCTTCCTTCCACATTTTTCTTTTTACAGCCACTCTCTCAGTGTCTATCCTCCAGCCCTTTTCCCTCTTCCCTTTTCACTAGGATAAGAAAAAGTAAAACAATATGTAGTGTTATGTCCGACCAGAAATTCAAATTCCACCAGCATACCAGAACAGCTTAACATTCTCTTGGGTTTGGATCTCCCCACTTCCTCTCCTTTCCATTCCCCCAACCCCTCTCCCACACACTCCTCTCTGCACTCCCTGTCGTTTCATTCCTTCTTTGTTTGCCCACTGTGTGCTTCTTATCATTAGTACCTGCAACCCCCCCAAAAAAATAAGGGAATGACCTTGCTTATAACCATCTCCAACTCATCCACAACTGCATTTCTATCATCTTTTTCTCAGTAAACAATGAAAACACTGACATCCTTGAGATTTTTTGATATTTCCAGAAGATTTGTCATCACCTCAGTATGTTTACATCAATTTGTTAACACTGAACTGTACAAAAAAGTACACAATTCTACAATTCATAAAGATCTCAAAGGTCAAAACATTTCGTCAATCAACCAAAAAAAGCAGACACACTGCACATGCATTCATTCTATCCTGTCTGAACCATACTTTACTTCTCTGTACTTTGGCATTGTAAAAAGTCTCCTGCTTTCAGCTTGTTCAAAGTGCAGCTCCCAGGCACCAAGACACAGGATCATATTACACTAACCCTTGCATTGCTTTGCTGGCTAGCTGCCACTTTCGATGAATTATTTTAATATGTTACTAATAACCTAACCCCAATGCCCAGACGTTACTGCCACAGAGGTACAGTACATTTCAAATCCCACTCTCCTGGGACACTGCCTCTCTGGTTGTTCAGGGTTCAACCAAAGTTTAAAGATGTAACTTGGTCAATCATAAAGACACTCCTATTATACTCAGCATGTTCTTTGTTTGGTCAGTGACTCAAATTCATCCTGTGCAGAATATGGATGTCTGTACCTAATTTCACCAATGGATGTTGAGATATTTCACTAAAAAACAAAAAACATCACCCTCATGGTGGTGTTAGAAGGGATCACCAAAGGCTTTATGCTTCATCCTCTGGAGACCATGAATGCAATTCAAACTTCATGGCAATCCATCCAATCTCACTAAAAACCACAAACATCAACCTCATGGTGACACTACAGCAAAAATCAAGGCATCACCATTGTGCAGGCACTAAAACTGTCTAAACAAACATTTCTGACAATCGACTTAATTGATGTTGAGATATTTAATAGGATACATTTTTGACCTTTTGATAGCACTGTAGAGTTAAAACCACATCTAATTCTAATCCATCCAATGGTTGTTGAGATATTTCACTAAAAAACAACAAACATCAGCCTCATGATGGGGTTAGAAGAGATCACCAAAGGCTTTAGACTTCATCTTCTGGAGACCATGAATGCAACATTTTGTGCCAATCCATCCAATGATTATTGAGATATTTCAGTCTGAACCAGAGTGGTGTATCAACCTACCAATATTACCAGTGCTAAAGAGCCCAGAAGCTGCATGTTCGAAGTTGCCCAAATAATTGGATGAGTTGACATACTCGTATTTCCAGACAGTAGAGGAAAACACTCAACAGTCTAAGAAAGAAGTGTTGGGTTCATCTATAGAGAAAGGTTATTACACTCTGTATGGTTACAATAAGAGGTATATGCCTAAAGCCGTTGTTCACGATGGGACAATAGGATTATATCCACAAAAGTCTGTTCTTTCTCTCACTTCTCCTGCTGTCTGAGTCTCGCTGGCCCTCCCATGCGCTCAGGCTGCTGCTGGCCTAGTGGGACAATGCACTTACATAACCAATCCTTCTCTATAATCCCAGCCTGGGTGGCCCCTCCCACCCCCACCTACCTTCCTCTCTGTCTCTCTTCTCTTTCTCTTCCAATCTCTCTCCCCCTACCCTCCTGATAGTGTATGTGTAGCGGGTAGTGGTGGTGAGGTGGGGGGAGGGGGGGTCTCCATATGTCCAGTTTACTATGAGAGAACAGACATGACCTTTTAATCTTAATCTCTCCCAGTTACATGTATGCTCAGCATCAAGACTGAATTGCATTGTTTGCTTATCTACTGTTGACTCAAGCAGTGTTAGGAGGTGTTTGCGTACTATTACATCTGATAGTTTCACACTGCTGTGCACTTGATCAGGAGAATCAGATATTCATATTGACAGCTGACAAAAATGTATCTTCTTTTCTTTGATTTTGATTCATTTTTGTTTTGATTTTGTTATAATTTATTCAAACTTGACACAGTAATTAAAAAGGTCCACTATATGTATATATATAGAAATATATATATGTATATATGTAGGCCTTTATGTAAAGGTAACTGCTTTTAAAAATGTTTTTTCTACTTATTCAATCACTAAATCATTATACAGCTATTTTGGTTTAAGGAAAAGGGGTAAAAATCAGGGGGGAAATCCACTTGATAAAAATAAGCTGCTAACTGGTGTGAAGAGGGGAAAGCAGAATGAAGTGAAAGTAAAGTGAAACATAAACAACACTGCTGACAATCAACCATGATTCTCTGGGGATGGTGCAGGTGTTCCTGGGTGTGTGGGTGTGCTAGTGGGGGTGGGCTCATTGGTGAATAAATTGATCATTATGTTGGGTGAAATGAAAGCTGAAAATGAACTGTAGGGCAGGGATTTGTTTCTTGTGGAACAAACTTCCTAAACATCATCAGCACAGACCCTAGACTCTCTAAAAAACAAAAACAAACCTAAAAACCATCCAATTTATGAAGTTATTGTTAGTTCACTGCCCTATTTTATTAATAGTGTAGCACTTTGAGTTTATCATTATTATTATATAATCATTTAGTATTTGTGTGAATGACATGGTGTGGTGATCCAACTGTATTATAACCAGGGTTGAGAAGGTTACTTTAGAAATGTAATAGATTACAGATTATTACATTATTTAAAATGTAATAAATAATGTAACTATTTCAATTACTTAATCAAAATAATGTAACTTATTACATTTAATTAACTTTTTGATTACTTTTCTAATTTTCTACCAAATGTTTTTAGCTGTTAGGGTAAGTGTTCCCATTAAGCACCAAAATCTAAGTTCAGTTCAGCTGTTTTTCATGGATACTGACATGATTTATAAGGGAGATCATTTCTTATGAAGCAAGATTTATCTCTCATTTGAAAATGTATTCATTAGTTCATGTAGAGTTTGGAGTTTATATAAAATAAAGATATTTGATTAAAAAAAAAGTCAAAAGTCTGACGTGAGCTTAATTGGTACTGTGACACCAGTTAAGCCCATGTGTGCTCCAAATAAACCCACGTCATGATTTATTTGCAAACTATAAAAAAATGTTGATCTCAAAGAATTAAATATTTTCATCAGTTACTGTAATTTGATGACACGTTTTTTTTTCACAGTAACTATAACGGATTGCAGCTAATTTAATCAGCTTCGTGATTAAATGACGTAACGCAGTTACATGTAACTAGTTACTCTCCAACACTGATTATAACAGGATTATAACAGAGCCACTGTACTGACAGTGCTCGCGGTGCTGCGATTCGTGCAGAGCGCGCTCCCGCGACAAACTTCAACAACTGTGCGCGCTCCGGCTGGTACTTAAAGGCTGGCGTCTCGTCTCTGTTTCAAGAGCAGTGCGAGTGTGTGTACATCGAGCTAACGAATGAAAGACGACCAAGATCGACCCTGTGTCCATCACGTCGCCGTACATTCACCCTACGTACCTGCAGGGAATTAAAGGATATTTCGTCCGAGGTAAGCCGGGTGTGCCGTGGCGAGAGAAACATCGTATTTTCGAGTGTAACTAGTCTGTGTTGGGGGGAAAACAACAGCCCTGCTGTTAGCAGACGTTAGCTTCCTTCATTAGCGCGCTGCTAATGTTGGCTGTTGGCAGAAAAAGCTGGCTAGCCGTGCCGCTAGCTTGTTTGCTACCTTGACGTTTTTAAAATGCACAGTTGTTTATGTCGTGCAGTCAAATGGCATGCCTGGTGGGCAAATATTCTCGTTAACGTGCAGTGAACTGTGCATGAATAACATGAAGGTGTCGGTTTCTCTGCTTGTTCACACACACTAAGCTAACGAGTCACCGATTCGGCTACAGCTAATATGCTATTGGAGCTGCTTTACGGCAAGACGAGGCCTTGTATGTCTGTAACAGTTAATGCTAGCGAGGGTACGCCGTTGTCTGCCTTGCCAGACAAGGCCATTTTGCTTTCAAAGCAGGTTAGATCAGGTCAACAGAAACCCATCGTGGCATTGTTTTGTGTAGCAGCGTTACTGCCATAACCCGGTTTAGTGACTGGTGTAGAGGAAGTGATGAGTAATGTTTACTCAAAGTACGACCTGGTGCTGCTTTCAGAGAGCCACCGTGACTGTGTGGCTGCGTGTGTTTGACCTGTCTCTAAAGAGGAGGACGACTGAATGTCAGCTTTTAGCCTTGGTGAGAATTGTTCAGTTGATGGCTTACAACTGCGTTATTGAACACACATGATGGCAGCAGTTAAACAGATCGCGTTATTGTCAGCAACATGGACACCTGTAGAGGGCTTATATGTGGCTAACGTAGGTTGACGTTGGATGGATCTGTGCTGAGCATCTTTCTTCTTATGGGTTCATTACGGCTGGTGTGCTCATGCAACATAAGAAGAAAGATGCTCATTAAGTTGTGAGGCCTGAAATGTGCAACATGCATTAGTAACTTGTAGACACCGGGGAAGTTGCTCCATTGTCATCAATGCAAAAGCTTCAAATGTTGCAGCGTTAAAGGCACAGATTGCAGCTATATGATGATGATGATGATGTTGTGTTTACATGTAAGAAAACATTTGGCCTGCATCTGCAGTAGTGAGTGATGCTTTACTCACTGTTAAAGATTTAAAAGCAGTTGTGTTAAGATGATAAGTCTTCAGTTCTGACTGGAGCCACATAGGGAAATAAAGTCATGTTCCAGCAGAGATGTTCACATGTCAAAAGCAAACACACTTCCGAAATGGGTGATTGTGGTTATTGGTCACAGGACATGGAGGTGTGCATGTTTCCTAAAGTTTTGTTTCTAAAGACTAGACATGACTATATAAGGACTTTTGTAAGTAAGGGCAGCAGAGATATGCTTACTACTGATTCAGCTAGACAAGTGCAGCTACTATATAGTCTGACATCACATTTATTTGTTATGTAGAGCATTTGTGTCATGCATTTTAAAGTGATTTCATCTCACCAATTTAAAAAAAAAAGCTAGTGGGAGGTCACTGACACTTGTGATGAGTGTTGCCTTTAACAGAAATGAAAGAGTGGCACAGTTTATTTGTTTCTGTTTTGGCTGTCTCCCTTGCAGCCACATGCTAATTGAACTGATGATTTTACAAGTTATCTAAAGTTACAGAGCGAAATATTAGGGCTGTCACAATTCTCCCAAGCCATGATTTGATTTTTGAATATAATATCACAATGCCACTCTGCTTTCCATTTAAACATTTAGGGATGCACAGATTGTGAATTTTCCCGGCTGATACTGATTATTAAGTACGTATATGACTGATAACCATTATATACAATACCTTTTTTTTCTTTTGGATAATGTTATTATGTTTTGTTGTTATTCCCTCCACGGGGGAAAGAAAGGAATCATTGTTAAAAAAAACTGAGTTGTTTTTAAATCTGTGAATGAGCACAAATGAGTAAAACAATCTTTAATAACTTACACAATAAATTCTTCAAAATCCCTTTAGCCTGCTATACAATGACCTCCTTAATCAGCATTTTCTGTACTTCCATAACTACTGCTACAGTTGCTACTACTGTCCAACCGCAGATAACCTGAGCATCAGCCACTGACATTGGTGATTTGTATATACTGATAGGCCAGTTTCAGTAAAAAAGGGGAATATCAGCTGATACTGATATTTGGCTGATGTATCAGTGCACCCCTATAAACATTTGTTTTGTTTTTTCAGCGCTGACGGCTATCCCATTGTCAGCCTATTGAGTCTTGATCTGTAAGGATCAATAGATCAATAGTTTTATGCCCTGACAACTGTCATTTACATTTTCAAATTCTACTTTAAAAAGATCAAGTGTGACTTAACCACCATTGTTTTGCTTTTTTGTTTAGTTTTTTGCTGAATGTAGCACAAGTCAAATGTAAATAATGTCTTTTAAATGTAACAATAATAACTTATTTCAGCTGTCAGTTGGAAACTAACTGTTAAACACAGATGGCAGAGGGGTACTATACAAAAACCGCTTGAGTTTCCTCACCTGCAGCAAACGAAGTCTTGCACTTATCCGAGAGTCCCACTTGTCTCATAGACAGCTGTACACGGTGACCAGTGTCATCAGTCCAGCTTGGAGGACGGCTTGTTGTGGTGAAAATGATGTTGTAGCTCATCACCTACCTTACTGCGGCAGGAAAGGGACATTCTGCTTATGAGATATTTATCTGGAAAATTAGAATCTGTCAATATATTTCAAACTGGACTGTAGTGTGTAGCATAGCCTGTAAACAGTTTGTTCTGTTAACTGGGGGTGGACTCAGAAGCTGGACAGAGCGGCTAATATTGACACTAAAATGAGAATAGCTGGTCCACCTTAAAGGTCAGTCCATCTTAAGTGAGACTGCTCAAGTTAGGCCAGACCATTGTCACTAGATTCAGAGCTATCCCCCTCACTTTTCCAGCAGTTGGGGGAGCAACAGACTTTTCTTGGTGTTGAGAAGCTGAAGCATTTATTAACTGATGCATGGCAGCCTGGATTCTACAGTTACTACCAGTCTGACAACTTACAACTAACCTTTTCCTCTCCTTAGAACAATACCATTCATATAGATGGAATGAGGAAAGGAAAGATGACTCAAAATAATCCTATGGTAACGTAGGCTGTTGATCATGCTTGCACAGTGTAAATCATTATCTGCCCATTGATATTAATGACATTTTAGGAGTGGCGCTCGTAGTTTTGAGAATGAATATAGGGGAAACACTGTGCTGGTAAACCTATCATATTCCACAAACACTGTGCAGTCAGTCATAAGATGCCCAGGGCTTTCTGCAGAGTATTAAAGTGAAGGTGCAATGTTGTATATGTGGTCGGCAGAGAGCGTCAGGCTGATGTCAGCAGCTCACCTAGGCCACACCTGGGGCCCGCTGCACATGACAAACCTCCCAGCGTTGGTTCGGTCCAAGCTGGGAAAACCAGTACAAGTCTGCAGAATAGGAGAGAGAAAGCGTCTTTCGATCGGCTGGGAGATATGAGGGAGAGCGCACAGTTTAAGACACCACAAATAACAATCTGATGAAACACTCAATACAGAGCTAGCGAGAAAAATGAGACACATCCATAGATAGAGATGAAAAGAGCAGGGGTTAGATAATTACAATGATTATAATTACAATGTGATATGCAACCTAGGTAACAACAAATATAACTGGAACCACTGCAGAAAAATGCAGATATCCAGGTATTCACATTATAGACATTACAGACACTATCACTGACTACCGCTGTACGGACCACAGTTTCACACATTGACCATAGATGGTGTAGCCATACACTTGGTTTTGACCTAGTTAAGAAAGACAGTGATGCAAAAGCAGGTACTGTCTGTCCTTATTTTGCAATACTGCTTTAATACATTGACCATCAGCCTCAGCGTGGTGTAGTGTGACTTCATACAGTTTCACTTTCTATACTGAGATAACATTAGTGGTCTCTTCTTTTTTTTTAAATGCATCATCATAATTCCAGTTTTCATTCATTTTAGTATCACATGGCACGAGGCAGGTGTGACAGCTGAATGGTGTTGATTAGGGGAGGGTGGATCCAATCTGTGAAGCTTGTTATTTCTTTTTTTTAATGTATTTTAACTAGGGCCCGACCGATACTGGACTTTTGGAGGGCGATGCCGATACCAATTTTAGGGAGTTGAAAAACATTCCGATATCAACATATCAGCTGATAATCTTATATATACATAATATGTACATACAACACACATTTAATAATGTAATGAAGGCATGATACTGTACAGTTTAACTATATTTATTGCATTGTATTGAATTTAATAATTCTAAATGACGAAATAGAAATATACAACAAAAAGTACATATATACTAAACTTGAATTAAGCAAAAGCATACAATACACATAAAAGTATACCCATATAACTGAAACACAACTATTGGACAGCATATGTGCAGATACAGCTTTATCTCTGATAGGCCAATATCAGCTGACCAATATATTAGTCTGATGCTCTCAGGTGGTTTTATTTCATTGTAAAACCCTCTCTAGAGTTTGATGTACTCTTAAGAATATTGATATCGAAGTAATTTTGTCCTCAGTCTTGACACTTCGATTAACCAACTACATGATACTGGACATAAATCTGAACTCTGTCTAAAGCTCAGCCACAGACTGTAGGGGAAGATGATGATGGTTCAGGGTGAAGGTTTACGTTGTTGGGGTCTAACAGGAGAGCGAGGGTAATGTCAGTCAACCAGTCCATCACAGTGACGGATGGGAGCTCTAGTCAGGGGGAGGAGGGGAAAAAAGGCAAACAGCTGTGATGCTGCACTACAGGTGTGTAGCAAAACATCCTGAGCAAAATAATAATGTTAAAAAAGGCTTCTTGATTTTTGCTGACTGTGTGTAGTACAGTCAGTGTTGGTTAGATGAACTGTTGACCTGAGGGGCTTTTAGTGAAGCTTAAGTCAGTTAGTAATGTATCCACCGGGTTATGTCATGGATAGGAAAGACTCATCCTCGTGAAATCCTCATATTCAGTCAATTGCAAATATATAAATGAATAAATTAAAATGAAAGAGGGTTTCTTTCATATTTCGTGTGGTTGGATGAAAAAGTGATGTAGTTTCATGCCTAGTTGCAATGCCACAAACTTTATTTTATTATTTTTTTTTTTAAGTTCGCCTTTGTGAGGTCATCAGTGGTTTTGGGGACAGCTGGAAAACCACACATTATGTCTCTTTTTACAGTTAAGTAAAAATAAATAATAAACATTGGCTCATTGTCCATCAGTTGCAAAACTCAAAAAACAATGATGAAATGAGTGCCATTTTTGCAGCACAGAACCAAAACTGTTCACACATGTAGCAACAAATACAGATGAATAAATGCGTTCTTTTAGATGGCTTTCATTCAGCTCAGTGTTTGGGATCTTTGCAGCATTTTGTGTGGCGCTGGATTTCGTTGGAATCATGCTGTTAGGATTATGTAATCACATATGTGTGCTGACAAGTTCATTAGATGGGTTGTAATAGTGCTGTCACTCCTGCAGTATGCCACTCGAATTAAGGTTGTACTTGATGTACTTTTGTGAATGTGAGACTGTCCATGTGCTTTTCTCACAGCAGCAGCAGGGATGTGAAGACTTTGTGACTGACTTGAGTGACTACATCTAATACCAATATTTGAACTGATCTCTGTGTATATTTACTTGTTGTTATTGGGACTGATGGTGCTTTCATGCAAAATTGAATGTAGACAAAGGGTGGGTAAGAGAGAGAGAGAGAGTATGTGTGTGTGTGTGTGTGTGTGTGTGTGTGTGTGTGAGAGAGAGAGAGAAACGTAGTGACTCATTGGCTCTGAAGCAGTGAGGTAATTCTAGATGTGTTACTAATGCCAAAGGGAGTCCCTGCTTGCTTAATGGTTCTCTTTTTGTGTGTGTGTGTGTGTGTGTGTGTGTGTGTGTGTGTGTGTGTGTGTGTGTGTGTGTGTGTGTGTGTGTGTGTGTGTGTGTGTGTGTGTGTGTGTGTGTGTGTGGCTGTGTGTGGCTGTGTGTGTGTGTGTGTGTGTGTGTGTGTGTGTAGTTGGTTTTGCCTCTGTCCTGACATCTCAGCTCTGTGTGGCTTCTCCATGGTAACAAGCTGCTAAGCTGCACTGTTACTTTAGTTGTTTTCCTGCTGTGGAAAAGAGGCGGCTGCCAAGGTAAAAGAAGTTGCAACATTCCCCCCTAAGGAAATGTTCCTCTGTTTGTTGTTGGTTATTTGTATCATTGGAGAATTCATTTTGGGACCAGGGCTGCTTACTACAAACACTCCCAGACATATTGCAACAGTAGAAGTTTTTAAAAAAGTGTTTTTTATTACATATGTGGCAGTATCCGTAGGTATAATGATGTAACCTTTTTAACGTTCATCCTAAAAGTGTAATATCATCCATTTGAGTGAGTCTGGACTGTGTTCAACATTAGCTAGAGAGACAGTCATTCATGTGATTCTCCAGAGCTCCAGTCTGTGTATCAACAAGCACATCTCTACTTCTGAAGAGCTCCATCAACTGCCAAGCACTATTTATATGTGACTCTGTGCTCTGACCAAGTGCATCCAAAAATATGTACCTGACACAAAGGACTACTTTCTCTTCTTATCCAAACTTTCGAGTGAATTTTCACACACCCAAACAAAACAAACTCCAGGTAATAATGGTCCACACACTTGCTGATGCATTCTGTTTCCCTCTCGTTAGCTCATCCAGCTCCAAGCCAGATGGAAGAGCCTCTCATTAAAAGTGAATTGGCTCCTAACCGGCGCGTACAAAACTTCCATTGGCTCGCTCACCAGTGCATTACACAGTAGTCTAATGTTTCCCCTTGTTAACACTGATTTTTAGTTTTTTCTTTTTCTTTGGCACCAGCAGCAGCTTCTCATAAAACAAACCGCTGCTGGCTAATTAAGGGAAAAGGTGAGACGCAGACGTACCCGCTCTCCGTCCAAAATGCAGGACTCTTAATGTAACAGGAGCTTTGTTACATAATATAGCAAACACACAGTCAGGCTGGTACATTTTAGCATTTTGATTGGCAGACTAAACAGCCAGCATGTGAGGGCAAACAAGTATGAAGGTGATGGAATACAGTATTGCATCCACAAATCTAACTCCTTTCTAATGCCTTATCAAATATTATTATTATTATTATTATTATTATTATTATTATTATTATTATTATTATTATTATCATTAGCTTTTCCTTTTTCACATTTGTAGGTGGATTCTCTTCCTGTAAAGTAGTTTCAAATGTTTGCTCAGTATGTACACTGGATGTATAAAACTGGGTCCTAGCTAACAGAGCAATACAGAGAGAGATATGTGTTTTGATATCAGTGAGCAACCTTTTTATAATTTCCAGAACAATATGGCTGAGCTCAAATTCATTGAAAACAATCTTTTTCGTTTTTGATCACCGCTGGAAAAAAAAAAAGTCATCAATCACATTTTGTTGGATGAGAAGGTAAAAACACTGCTGATTTTAGTGTCAGATTAGTTCATTTACACAACCTGTATCTACAATCTGAAAGTGCAATGAGGAGCATAATATACAGTATGGTAACTAAGTGTATGTGAAACATTGAGCTAATAGCTGTAGCCTCCTGTTTCTTAAAGAGCTGCTTACTCCAAAATACTAAAGTGTTATACTAAAAAGATAAAAAATACTTCCCATCAAAAAATACCTGCAATCATCCTTTTTACACTCAGAGCTAGAAAATATGACTATTTGTATGGATTTGTTCACAGCCAATCAATGCAAGCAATCAATTTAATGCAACATGAGATTGTCCCATTGCCACAGCAGCTACAACCCGTCTGTGGTGAAGTCATGGTGAATCTGAGTTAGCACGCTTAGAAGTTGAGCAGCCAAGATGTCATCTAAACGCTCTAAAGTGTGTCTACACTACACACCTGTTACACCAGATAAAAGCCAGTGCACAACACGTGGAATGGGTATTGAATGAAGTACTCAAATGGTATCCATATCACTTTAAGGGTCGTTGAATTAGGACTGGTATCAACCCTGATCCTGATTCAGATCTGTTCAGCTGATTGATACAAATCAAGGTTTTAACTGGGAGATGCGAGGTGATCAGAAATCCAGTCCAGTGGCGGTCCAGTTGTGTTTCTGAAATGAAGCATTTTTTCACCCACAGTCAGTCAGAAACACAGAGAGCACACACAACATGACAACAGCCAAACTTTTTTCATTTTCCCTGATTCAGCATTCATTTGCTACTGCTGCTTGTGATGTCAGCTGAAAGTGTGAAGCTGCTACCTGTGTCCTCTCTCTCTCTCTTTTTACACTGTCATCCAGCTTCTCTGTGCTGGTTTGACATGATGACATCATCTAAATCTAGATGTGGCTTCCTCCTGTAGACGTAGTGTTTACATTGGTGTGTACAGGGGACAGGTGAAAGATGGTGAATGGACAGATCACAGGACTAATCAAAAGGCCACCTTCAAACAAAATACTTCTTTGTTTTGGCTTGGGTTTTTTTTTTTTTTTAGCTCAGCAGAAGCCGGACTGTAAATGGAAATGACGGCAGGACTCATTTCATATGGAAATGTGTTACTCTCTCTGGTTTTACAACCTCCCGTCTCTGCTTTCTCCTCTTCTTCTTTCTCTCATTTCAGCTCGATGACGCTTTATCAGCTAATTCAAAACATCCACATTGTAACATGTTTTTTTAAAGGATATAAATAATAATCACTCACTTTTGTTCCTCCATCCTGCTCTTTCCTCCTCTTTTGTAAACCCTTGTAGGTGATGAAGTGTTTGGGGTCTGTGGTGATGGACTGTCGCCTGGTCCAGATGGCTCATTGTTGTATCTGCTAGCCCCCCCACACTGACCCCCTTTTAATAACACACTTTGGGCATCGGCTAGTGTCACTAGCTCTGTTTTTATAGCTCGCAGTGTGTTTGTGTGTGCTTTTGCTTATATTGTCTGTCCATAATGTGAACAGATGCAGCATAACGACAGTGAAGAGAATACAGCAGTGTGCCTTCTGTCTCTTCTCTAGTCATTCAGCCTGAATCCAGGAGCAGGTCAGCTGGACGAGGTGTTCTCAGACTGTTACACACAAAGTCACGATGACTACATTTTCAGTGGCGTTCCTGTCAACAGAATCAACTCTCAAAGGTTGATTACTACTTTTTTTTTTTCTTGCACGGCAGCAGTAGAGGGACTTTATTTTTTACTACTTTACAAGTCAAAGAAGATTCTGTTTGTTTGTGTGTGTGTGTGTGTGTGTGTGTGTGTGTGTGTGTGTGTGTGTGTGTGTGTGATGACAGCCACGTATAATCTGGCTATAAAGGAAGGAATCTCTGTATGTATGTGTGTGTGTGTGTCCATCTCTTTTTCTTGATAACCGTTCATCCAGTGGACTTCACACTCGGTGGGTGAGCTGCTGAGGAACCAAGTATATGCAGCATCAAGTGCAAGCTATTACATTTATTATAACCGCTAAATAGTTAGAATGATTCAGTCTGGATGGAGCATTTTTGTACTTTGTAATTTATTTTTGGGTATTTTTGGCTTTTTATGTGAAAGTATGTAGCATTGAGGCTGACAGGAAACAGAGAGAGAGAGGAAGGGGAATGACATGCAGCAAAGGTCGGTTGCTGGATTTGAACCAGGGACGCTGCGATTATGCAGCATGTACAGTGACCACTCGGCTACCAAAGTGCTCCTGTGTATTTACAAAGCTCTCTGTTGTACACTTCTATTTTGAAATGAGAAAAGAACATGTATTTACTATTAGAGTCCCTATTATTATTTATAACAGCTGCATATGACAGAAGGTTAGTCTTCTTTCATGTTGTTCATGTCACATCAGCTGATGTGTTACTCTGATATTTTTATGTTGTCTTTTACAGTAATACACTTTTCCAATGTGGGAACTTTTGGACTTTGGGACCTCACTCTTACATTATGGACACACACACACTCACTCACTCACTCATTCACACACACACACACACACACACAGTCCAGACCAACTCAGACAGCTGCTTTAAACCAGTGAACCCCACCTTCCTCTGGGTGCATCATCAGCACATTTTTAGACAGCTGTATAGCATCTGTATTTCGAGCTGTCCACATGCGACCGAAATCACCCACGATGCATTTTTTTTTTTTTTTTTTTTTAAAGCGTGAGCGGGACCAATGTCTCTCTCTTTCGGCACGCTAACAAAGCAAGCTATCACTTTCTCTCCTGCTGACAGATTCTGGCTCACACTGATATTTTGGTTTCACTTGGACCCCTTTTCCTGGCTAGCTCAGTTGTGTGTGTGCGTGTGTGTTCGTGTGTGTGCGTGTGTATGTGTATTTTGAGACTGAGTCTATGTAAGAAAAGGAAGCAAAAGAAGGAGGGGGCTGAAACTTTTACATACCAAGAATGAACCCACAAAGTAACAAATTGAAAGGTAAATCTGTATTTTTTTTTAAGATGCACCACATTCCCCAAGTTTGAACTCATTTCTCAGGTTATTAAATGTTATACAGAGGCTGGTTAACACTGTGGCCAACTGTGAAAAAGGGGGGTGGAGGGGAAGGGGGTCAATAGAAAGGCTAGAAGGAAAAGAAAGTGAGGTATGGTGTCAACGAGGGCAGCTGGTGGTACAGCCTGCAGCCAGACAAGGCTGAAATCTGAGACTTGCACAACCACAGCAGTCGGGTGGAGGGAGGGAGGAGAAGGAGGGAGGGGGGGCATAGAAGGAAACACAAGTGGGAGAAAGAGAGTGAAAGAGAATGTCCATTGAGGAGGGGGAGAAGGAAAAAAAAAAGAAGCAAAATATGCAGGGAAAGCACGCAAGACGCTGTAGAAAGAGAGAGAGAAGGAGGGGGAAAAAGAAAGAAAGAAAGAAAATGGAGAGATACTGACATGAAAGATGAAGTTTATCCAGAGTGCAGTTAAAGTCTGAGTGGAAGAGAAATGATGTGTTGCGGAGAGGAAGGGGTTATGTGTTTTGGGTTGGGAGCCGCTGAAAAAGAAAGAGAGACAGAAAGGGGGAAAGAGAGAGCGAGAGAGAGAGAGAGAGAGAGAGAGGGAGAGAAAGGGGAAGGGTGTGAGTGAGCATGCTCCGTTAGGGTTGACATTGGATGCCGGCTTAGCTGCTCGCCTTCCCTCTCACACACACATACACACACACACACACACACACACACACACACACACACACACACACACACACCAGCAGCAGCAGCGACACCTACCACACTCCAGGGGGACAGAGAGGAGGAAGAACACAGCTCAAATAAAAGAACGCAGAGGAAGGAAGAGAGAGGAGAGGAGAGGAGAGAAAAAAAGTCAAGACAGGGAGAGAGACTTTTTTTGCTTGGAATCTTTCTCTCTCACTCTTTCTCTTTCTCTCTCTCAGGCTCGCAGCCTTCTCTTTTTCTTGCCGGGAGCCCAAGAGAAAGCCGGGCTTTGTTTTTCAAACGGCAAAGGATTATTAATCTGGCAATTTTACTTTCTTTTACACTTTCTCTTGTTTTTGTTTGTTTGTTCATTCAGAGAAAGAAGCCCTCGTTTTTAGCTGTGGGAATTGTGCTTTTGTTGTTTTTGTGCTGCGAACCTGCACATTTTTGGATATACCTTGCAGTGATGCAACGCCAAACTCCCCGGTCCCCTGAAGATCTGGCACCATGAAAGTGGGAACCCGTAAAAGGATAACTAATCCAATTTGGAGGGAAATCTACAGCGACTTGGCTTATCTGTCTCGTGTTGCCTTCAGGTCCCGGTGGCTTGACTGGGAGCAGCCAAGGGAGTGGCAGATTGACCACACGCTGACAGACTGCTCACAGACTTTTTTAGAGTAACACAAAGTGAGTGTGTGAGTCTGTTTTTTAGTGCTGCCGAATAAGCACCCAAGCAACCAGCGTGGCGTTCCTGCTTTTAGAGTTTTTAGAGTTCAGTTTGTGGCCTGATCGGCAGGTTTGATGGACGCCTGCTTCACCGGGTGACATTGGAGTTTGATATTTTTGTAGTCCCCCTCACCCTCCACCCCCCTCATGGGCTGTTTATGCTCTTAAGGACCTCCATTCGCCCTTGTGTCAGGACACAGCCCTCATTCTTTCCTAACAACTCCTGCCCCCCCACGGGAACCCTCATGAGCTCTCACGTCTCCTCAACAGGGGATCGGGAGAAGGAAACCCGAGCCGCCTTCGTTCCGCGACGTGTTTAGGAAGCCAACAGAGGTGACATCAGCGTGCGGTTTCCATGGAGAAGGCCCGAGAAACATGGCGGTGGCGGGGGGCTGCGTGAACGCTCTGCCCCCATGTCTCTGGTCCAAGTGAAATCGAAGCCGGCTAGCGTAGCGCTGCATGCTCCACCCTGGAACTCCCTGTTCAGACTCTTCTCGTGCGTAGCGTCACGGAGCGCGCACAGGCCTGAAGGTGAAAAACGAAGGGTTAAAGTTAGGAGACTTGTTCTTATCGTGTGTGTGTGTGTGTGTGTGTGTGTGTGTGTGTGTGTGTGTGTGTGTGTGTGTGTGTGTGTGTGTGTGTGTGTGTGTGTGTGTGTGTGTGTGTGTGTGTGTGTGTGTGTGTGTGTGTGTGTGTGTGTCGTAGCTGCTTCCACAGTTTAAATGTGTTCCTGTGCTCATTCCATATGTAGTCTTTTGGGGTTTTTGTTTTTTTTGGCAGATTTGATAAATGAATACTTTGTGTGCAAGCAAGCAGGAGCGTACACACTGTATGTATGTTGTGATATAAAAATACATTTGTGTGGGTGAGTACAGAAGACTCTTTAAGCAAAGCCTGTGTACATTGTCAATTATACGTAACGTTGTGTATGTACACAATATAGTGTGTGTGTGTGTGTGTGTGTGTGTGTGTGACTAAGAAAAGAGTGGGACATGAGTTTAGAACAAAGAATGGTATGTTTGTGTTGAAGCCTGGCTTGTTTTCTGCCTCCCCCTCTTACTCGTGCCTCGTTCATTTATCTCTCTCTCTCATGTCTGCTATCATATCCTCTTTTTTCTATCTCTCTATTTTCCTCCCACTTGGTTTCTACCATCACTTGCTGCCTCTTTCTCTCTCCCCCCTTCTTTTGGTCTACCGTCAGCACAACAAACAACTAGCATCTCAATATTTGTCTCTCTTGTACCAATTTTGCACTTATTTGCAGTACAGAGGAGTCATTTGTAGTGTTTTGTAAGTGTGTGTTTGTGTGAGACTGAAGTCGGCGCTCGCTGTGAGTGACTAGGACATCAGTTTTCATGATAAAATGCCAACATTTACACATTTTTTTGAATCCGTGCTCCCTGGAGCTCTGTCTAAAACTCACACATGGAGATGAATCAGATTCCCTCTTCTTCATATATCAGTGATTTGATAAACATGAGTTCCATGTCAGCGCTTGACGAGCAGAGACATGGATATATCCGAATCCATCTCACTCTCCCCTCAGGACGGATGCTTTGATGCACACTGTTCCATTAGACTAACAGTGAGCCCATCTTTACATGCACTCAATAATCTAATCAGGAGCAGCGATCAGAGAGAGGCAGCTATCCAATGAAGATGTTTAGAGACATAATTCAAGACAGGAAGCAACACTAGATAATAACACATTTATAATATCCTGTATGTATCCCTGTACATATGTCAACTAGGGGGTGTGCATCTACCAATGTAAGAAGATGCAATACATATCTAGATACATAGGGTACAATACGATTCAGGGGTGATACATTTTAATATGGAATGATTTGGTTCAATTCAGTATGATTCAATGTGATATGATGTAATCTGATACAGTTCCTTGTTTAAAGTAGACAATCATTTACAATATAAATGAACATAAGTCAATCTTATAAATGTGGCATTGCTTACCTTCAAATGGATACATTTAATAAAAGAGCAGGGAACAAGTATTTGTTACTTTTGACAAGTATCAGTTCAGAACCAGGTTATTGTGTTTATTACTGTAATACATTGCACTTTGAGAACTTTGCAAAGCCCCTCTGACAGTCAAAACAAACTTCATATTCATTCTTCACTATTGGCACAAATTAGAGCCAAAGAAACTAGTGAAGGAGGTGAAAGAAATCCAACATTAAAGGAGAGTGTTGTGTGTAGGCGCAGATCAGAGAACAATGAGAAAAGACATCCCTTGTCTTATTTTGTAATGTTGAAAGTGCTTGAGCCAACACAAGAGAGTTAATGCAACAGTAACAGTAAGCCTGTTTCTCCAGTGTTGAGATTAGTCGTGCTACAGCTGTACTCCAGTGCTGTTTTACACTCCTTACATGCTGCACTGTTTTATCTAGTGTTCTGTTCCTCTTCTAAAATCCAAATCTCTTCTAAACTTTGGATTTCAGACTTGAAAGTGCATTATAAATCCAATTTATAACTTTGTAATGGGGCCATCAGCTGGTTCATGCTACATTTAGAGCGATTCAGGGGTCCGTGTATCGATTCACACGCATATTTGAATTAAAACCAGTTTCCAGTTCATATTGGTTATTTGTTACACCCCTTATGTCAACATTTTTCAATGGTTCAGATGATTGATTTCTACCTCTAACACTCCTTTTTTTTTCTCCAATTAAGTTCAATTAACAGTTGGATTGACGCATGCACACACTTCCTTGGTGCAGTTGTTACAGTTGTTTTAATGAATACTTTTAAAATGTGTGTCCACCGGCAACAGCAATCCACTAAACACCTCCTGCCTGCATAGCACTTCTTGTTTATGTTGCTTACAGAGTGTGGTGTAAAGTGTAAAAATCAGTAGTATTTGGATTAAGCAGTCTCTACACTGACACAATGTGAGCGCAGCGTGTGGAAGAGCTTCCTCACGTTTCCACCACGGTCACATGATTCATTTGTGTTGCATGTAAACTGCGCAGTGTTTGTTGTGGGGGTTTTTTTTTTTTTTTGTCTTAATCTCTTTAATCTTAATCTTAATGGGAATGTAACACCACTTCTCTCATTTAATCCTTCCACTACTACAGACTGAGTTAAAACGTGATCTCATACTGCCCACTATGCAAACATTGAAGGGACTAGATTCAGAAGTTTACTGTACTGAGAACATTAGAACCACTTCAAGCCTGGTCTCGGTTGTTCACTTTAAATAATGACTCAGTGTGTGTGTGTGTGTGTGTGTGTGTGTGTGTGTGTGTGTGTGTGTGTGTGTGTGTGTGTGTGTGTGTGTGTGTGTGTGTGTGTGTGTGTGTGTGTGTGTGTGTAGTTTCTCTGCAGCAGGAAGAGTGTGCAGAGACTGTGACAGTGTTCAGAGAGAGAGAGAAGACTTTAAGGTGTGCAGGAAGACATAAACACTAATAACATGATATATGAAAGTCAGACTGAGGTCTTGTTAGGGTAGTGGCACTTCCTTGTAAAAACAACAATCCACTGTGAGCCACGGACCGATGAGGATTATCAATCCACTGTTTTATCTTCAACTCTTATCAGGCCATGTTTGTTCACCATCTCTTTTTGTTTTTCTTCTCTTTTTCAGAGGTCCCCACATTTCAAGAGAAGACGAAAGCCTTATTTGGAAATCTTATGGACGAAGGTGGGGAATTTATGTTTCTGTTAAGTGTTCTCACCCCAACCCCCCCAACCCAACCCACCCCACCCCCCTTCCCTTTTGACCTGTCTCTTTGGCCATCTACAGCTGTGTGCTACCTAAACAATTACAGAAACCTTCTCAGTTGACCCTTTCGCCCTCTGTGTGTGTCTGTGTCTGTGTGTGTGTGTGTGTGTGTGTGTGTGTGTGTGTGTGTGTGTGTGTGTGTGTGTGTGGAAGGTTGGTGGTCTGAGCTGTTTCCTGTTTGTGGATTCACATCTGACTTATATTATTATTATTAGTAGCAGTAGTAGTTTTGCTCCCTATTAAACAGTCACCATTATTCCCTCCACCTCCTTGACCTGGAGCAGTATGTGCACATCACCCTCTATCTCTATATCTAGCTATCAAACTTACTACGTCTGTCTCATCAGCCGTTCTGAACAGTGCTTTCATTCCTCTCTCACACTCCTCTTTGTATCTTGTAGCTGAATGTATAAGTTAAGGGTCTTTTTGGAAGTACCATCTCACCACTTCTTCTCTTCTCTGTCTACACTATAAACACTAAACACAGAAGCCTGTAAACAGTAAATTCACACACTGTCAAAGTCTTTTCTAAACCACCTGCTGTCAACAAAAAGGGGCGCTGGGCCTCGCTTGTTCATTTTTTCTATAATCATGGCTATGTCACTTGGTAACCCCCCCCCCCCCCCCCCCCCCCAAAATGCCAGCTGAACAAGTGATATGTTTATACCCTCACATAAGGCTCTCTTTAGCCGGGCATGTTGCTACTTGTTGTAAATGTACGTGCTGCCGACTTGCTGTTGTTATCCAGATTTGTTTCAGACGTAGGTAACGTTACACAAAATTCCCAGCTCGGTACACTTTTGGTACAGCAGAGGGAAAAAAGATAGTAACATTTCAGCCCTCTTTTGAAAAATTCTCATTGGCCAAAATATGATTGTAACAGTTTAATTGTGCTGCAGTGAAAAAGGAAAACAAGCTTTCTGTTTGTTGCAAGGACTTCAGAACAGCTGCTGATGTTAAACGCTGCTCTAACTGTATATAAACTAGCTCCACCTCCAGCAGCTACAACAGTAACACGCTGCTCTAACACTGATGCTTCACTATTAATAATCTAATGATGTCATCTATAATAATATATCACTACTTTTACTGTAATACTGCATACTACATCACTCATAATACTGCAGTACTTTTACTGTAATATTACATCAGCCAATCACAGAGAGGGGACTAGGGTGATTGACACAGAGAGGGAAGGTGGAGGTGGTGGGTTAGACACAGTGTGGTTTCACCATGGAGATAGCTGAGCATATTTTTATAACGGTGTTGGCTTCAGTCAGTGTTACGGGTCTCCTGTTTGTCATCCCGACAGCAGCAACACGATAGGGTAACCAGGGGCAACCAGGCTCAGCTAAGGCGTCTAGCACACATCCACAAGCGTGTTTACAGCTAAGTGGTGTATCAAACAGTTTTGTGAGGAATACACGCACCATTACACCCTCAGTTACAGGCCACACTGAAATCACTGATCTACTAATGGAAATGATTCAGCATGTTTTTGCTTTGGATGCTATTACAGCCATTTCTACCACAGTCCTGCCATATCAGCGACAGTTTGGGGGCGCCCCAAATCCCCAAGAGGCTGTATGCGTATAGCTTGGCCAATCAGAAGCAATGTGTTAATCACATCAATCACAACTGAGCTGGCTTTTTCAAAGATTGCTGCTCATTTGCAGAGAAGCAGCAACAGATCTTCTCCTGCCAGAATTCACATGATGAAGTTTACATTCTAACATAGACAGATGGATAGATAGATAGATTGAAGTCGTACAGTAGCGTTCAAACAAAAACACTGGCTGCACTCATACTGGGACTGGGTGCGGCAACTCCACAGTTTCTCAGCTGTGAGACTACAAAATTTGCTCCCCTTCTCTGGCCTCCTGGTCGAGGTCCAGCGTTGATCTATTTCAGTGAAGTATGTTTAGCCATACAGTGATTCTGCTGACTGAGCTGCACTCACTATTCTTCATGTTATATTAACTGCAGCCCCATTATTCACTTCAAGCCACTGTCAGCGTCTTCTGGAAGCTTTTAGACGTGAAATGAAGAAGTCATCATCATCATCATCATCATCATGATGATGTCGCCGGTTAGAAATGAGGAGGATGATGTTTCTTTTTTGTCTTACTTCCACAGACTCCCATCATATGAAGCAGTCACTACAGTGTTTCTCTTGTTTGACAGCAGAACCAATCAGCCACACCCAAACCACACTAACTTCCTCAGCACACACACACTCACACAGCTGGCAGATTTCTTTCATACATCACCACTCATGTACTGCAACTAGACATTTAAAACATCAGCTGCTCTTTTCTAACAACCGTCACGCAAAGTTTCGTTTCTTTTCTCGACCCATGACTTGAATTGTGGCTGAAAAACACACAAAAAACAGTAGCGCAAGTTTCCAACTAGAGCTGCGACGACAAGAAAATGAATCCGCTGCCGTTTCGAGACGTGATTCATCGTTAAATCATTTTTTCAAACTAAAAATGACACAAATGTAAGGCTTTCATGCTCTCAGAATTAGTTGTTTTTCTTTGGCTTGCATGATGGAATATTTAGTGGCTGTTGTTAGTGATGATTTGACCTTTTGCTCTAGTATATTATGATGGGCACCTGTCATCTCTCACTGTTTTCTGATGGTTTACACACCAATGGTTAGTAGATTAATCAAGAAAAAAATGAGCAGATTAATCAGTAATAGAAAAAAATAATTAGTGGCAGGATGTCAAAATTCAAATGCTTTAAAAATAAATACTAAAAGAATACTTTTAAATAAAGGAGTATTAACACTCTCCTGAAACTGCTGTGTGTCATCGTCCTCCAGCTGTATTCGCCATGTTAGTTATCGTCTCTACAAAGCTACTCTATGTTAGCAAATTCCAGGCTCGCATGCTAGCTGATAGTGACCCTGGCCTTGGCCTAGCTGAATGCCCAGAGCTAATTTGGCCCCGCTGCTCTTAGTGCCGCTGCTAGCATGTTGTCCAGCTAAGAAGGGCTATTAATAGCTACCAAGGCATTATCTCCATCACAGCAGATGTTTGCAGGCAAGGCAGGCAGACAGGCGCAGTGACAGCTAGCTAATACTATCTCCCATTAGATGTCTTTCTTTTTTTTCTTTTTTTTTTTTTTTACTTGTGCAGTTGGCATGCGCGCGTGCAGAGGAGCTTTACCCCCATGCACACGCACTTACAGAAGCTGCCCTTCTGGCCAGCCTCCCTGCCAGACACAAGAAGGAAGCTTACACAAGCACTGCAACCAACACTTCTATCTAACATCATCCTACACTCAGTTACCAAGAGGAGAGACCCCCGAAACCTGCTGGGATTGGTCAAAAAAATACCAGGAAGTCACTAAAAGTAAAAAAAAAAAAAAAAAATGTCTCGAGGAGTACTGGGATTAATTACTCTTTTTTAAAAAGCATTTTTAAAAGAGCAGCGTGGCCAAATTAGCTCTGGGCATTCAGCTAGGCCAAGGCCAGGGTCACTATCAGCTAGCATGCGAGCCTGGAATTTGCTAACATAGCGTAGCTTTGTAGAGACGATAACTAACATGGTGAATACAGCTGGAGGACGATGGGTTTTTTTTTTTAAATCAGCATGCGGGTTTAAAAAACCCACATTTCCCTCTTTATAAATGAATACATTAAATGTTTTAGAGGGGAAAAAAGTGTGAGGGAAGGGTTCAGAAGACCACCTGTGATTCTCTCTGACTCCCATCAGCCAAGTATTTTCTAACGCCTCTAAATTGCGGTGGACTACTGCCAAATGATCCCGCTCCGTTAGGGAAATACTGCAGCTAAAGATCTGGCAGCTTTTTTTTTTGTCTCTCTCTCTGGCTGAAGGGTGTTAAAAATGACCAGCTGTTTTGGGCTGTCTACTTATCACCGTCCTGTATCACGTCCTGTATCACCACCTCGTTCTCTTCTCTTGTCTTCTAGCTCCCACACACACTGTACTATCCTTTTTTCCCCTCCTCTCTTTGCTCCGGGTGTCCCCGCTCTGCCTCCGTCTGTGGGCAGCTCTATAAAAAGGATGAGCTACACCAGCTTGCCTGAGCTCTGCGTCCACTCGTCCACTTTTTTTTTCTTCCTTTTTTCTGTTAAGTCATCCGTTTTTTTTTTCTTTAAAAAAAAAATAAAAAAATCCACCCAGCCCCTCTGTCCACCTCTGTACTTGACTCCTGCCTCATTCTTTTTCTCTTTCTTTTTTCTATCCTGTTCTCCACCCTTTCTCTATCTTTCCCTCATTCCTTTCATCTCCATTAGCTCTCCTTTTTTTTCTCAGCACATATCTATCCTCCTGCCCATCACTTCTCCTCTCTTCCTCTTCAACCCCTTCTCTTTTTTCTCACTCTGCTCCACAGGCCATCCCATACTTAACCACAAACCTGTTACCAAGGCAACCGCTCAGCACGATAGGAAACAGCAGCTCTGCACACACACACACACACACACCACATCTGAGTTCACTTTACTGTCTGGTCGCTCTTTTTTTTATATATATCTGATGACGAAGAAAATGAGAGCGGCTCTGACTTGTTGCCAGGACAGTAATAGATCTGTTGTACACAGAGAGACTACAGACATGTTTCTATACTTTTTCTTTCTTTGTCTTTCTTTTTCTTTTCTTTTTTTCCAAGTGAAGATACTGTTAAAGTCCTGTAGAGATCATATATTCCTCTTATTTGTCTGAAGCACAAATTGACTGTAGTTCCAGGCGCCTTGTAGCTTCCAGTAGTGATGCATATTGTTAAGCGTGGGAGGACGACTACAGAGTTTGGACAAGTGGCCAACTGCACTAATGACTTGTGTAAAACAGTGAATCTGTTTGGTATTGTTTGATAATTGATCTTTACACACACACAGCAGATCTATGAAGGATGGAAACACATTGAGTCACAGACACTTTGAAAGCAGTTAAAGTGTCAGAGCAGCATCGTCCCTGTTTACAACAAACATACTCCACTTAGGAATAGAGATGAACTCACCCTTGTGCCCACATGTCATGGACGTTGACTAGTGCATAAACATACAAAGAGAAGTTTGTTCACCTGCTTGTGTCACTGCTTTGAAAACAGCTTAGGCAAGGTGAGGCAAATATATTTGTATAGGACATTTCAACAACAAGGCAATTCAGTGCTTTGCATACAACATAAAATGTAAGACAGGATGTAAAAGCATTTAAATATAATAAAATGTGTTAAATTGGGACTAAAAAAAAATAGAGTAAGATAATCAGATTGATTGAATACACTAAAGTTTGGTTAGTGAGTATAATATTTTTACACTGAAAATATTGGTTACAAATAAAATGAGCTAGTGAATATTTCAACAGATGAGGAATGAAAGTCTAAATGTCTAAAATCTCAAATCCCAATATAGGTCATTTCATATCCCAATATAGCCCCCCTAACCCACTGTCCATCCTACTGGTAGCCTTTTATTGCACTTACAGTAACACAAAGAGTGTAGTTGTGGCTTGTCTTTCTCAGCAGGGGTGGGGCTGAGCCTCTGTGTGCAGCAGAGACACAGACAGCAGTGGAGTATTGTTGACAGCTTAACTCAGTAATTTAACAATGTAATCCACCCGACAGAAGACTCCAAATGACACAAATATTGCTGTAAAGAGTGTGAATAAACTACATCAATATAAATGATTACATCTTATCCTATCTGGTTTGAAAATATAGCCAAATATCTTCTAAACTCTATATACTGCACAGCCTTTCACCAGGGTAAGAAAAACAAATCATGAGATAACTGTTTAATTTATTGAGGAAGTTAAGATGACAGATTGACTCACGCCAGCCATAAAGTCTGAGCAGGATTGAGCATGTTGTGTCTCTGTGTGCCTATCATCCTCATCGCTTTTTAGTGGATTGGCCCTCAGCTTTGATGTAGAGGTATACAGCCAGAGACCTAGCAGTCATTACTCATAGATATGCAGCGGGTAAGTAAGACGAGTTACAAGGAAAAGGACTCGTCTAGAAAATCAGCCACACTTGTCTCTGATACGAAGACTTGAGCAACACATGACCTCGCTGACAGCTTTATCATGCCCCTCTCCCCCCATCTCTCTCTCTCTCTCTTCTTCTCTCTCCCTCTCTCTTCTATGTACCAGAAATGAGTCGCCAGACTGCCACCGCGCTGCCCACAGGAACCTCCAAGTGCCCCCCCTCCCAGCGCGTACCCACCCTGTCAGGCACCACTGCCTCCAACAGTGACCTGGCCAGCCTGTTCGAGTGTCCTGTCTGCTTCGATTATGTCCTACCCCCCATCCTGCAATGCCAGTCGGGGCACCTGGTATGTACAGTAACCCAGTCCACTTTATTGGATGCACTACGTCTGATATGTGAGCTTCAGTGTCCTGTTGAATGAAAAACTTTCAAAGTGAAAAAGTATTGTGTGGGTGTGTTAGAGACATAATGCACATATTAAATGTATAAACATTGTTCTAGAGTTTTCCCCATGGGAGAGAACAGTCT
Organism: Scomber japonicus; assembly: GCF_027409825.1. Taxonomy (NCBI): domain Eukaryota; kingdom Metazoa; phylum Chordata; class Actinopteri; order Scombriformes; family Scombridae; genus Scomber; species Scomber japonicus. The sequence continues at coordinate 27,465,140 of NC_070582.1, read as the reverse complement.
TATTACTGAGCTCAACAGTACCTTTAGAGATCACTGTTTAATTGATGTAATAAAGTTGATTGTATAATGAGTATTATATATTATTATTCACTCATTAATCATAAACTAATCTTAACTTCCCAGTTAAACATCTATTTCTACATCAATATACATTTGCCATTGTTGTTTTCCACTCATCAATAGGAACTACTTGATGTGAAGCTTTTTTTAACCACTATTTCTAACTTGTCTCACTCAGTATTAACTATTTATCATTTTTTTACTTTTCCCATTAAATCCATTTAAATGAATGTGATTTGTATATGTCATTTTATCTAATGTATAATAGTGCATAAAATGGTTAAGAATATTTTCCCATGTGTGCATTACTGTACTGTACTGTACTATACTACTATATTTGTACTATAGTAATACTATACTGTACTATATTTGTACTATACTGTACTATACTATACTTGTACTATACTTACACTGTATTTTAGTAATACTAAACTATACTATACTTATACTATAGCAATACTACATTGTACTATACTATACTTGTACTATACTTATACTGTACTGTACTGTACTGTACTATACTATACTTATGCTAATACTATACTATACTTGAACTGTACTTATACCATACTATATTGTACTATACTTATACTATACTTGTACTATACTGTACTATATTAATACTATACTATATCCTACTATACTAAACTTATACTACACTTGTACTATACTTATACTATATTTGTACTATACTGTGCTATATTAATACTATACTAAACTTATACTATACTACACTTGTGCTATACTTATACTATACTTGTACTATATTAATACTATACTATATCATACTATACTAAACTTGTACTGTACTATACTTGTACTATACTAACACTATACTGTACTGTACTATACTATACTTGTACAGTATTGTATTTCCTTGTGTGTGTGTGTGTGTGTGTATATATGTCTACTATACATACATACGTATGTATCTCCTTTATTTAAACAGGTAAAAGTCTGTCTGAGATCAAAATGTCTTTCAAGAGTGACTTATTAAAAATAGCAGCATAAACAATGTTAGAACAGTAAACACAAACAAAACAAACAGACAACAACTGTCACACACTACAAACCGTGAACACAATATCCAGTTAATGTGCAAAACAAGGTGAAGGACAAAACAAATCCAGTTATGATGCATAAACACATTTCACACATTGCTCAACCCTGATGACATTTCAGAAAAACGCTGACTTGTCTTCCGTGCCCGCCCCCACTCCCCAGGTATGCTCCAACTGTCGGCCCAAACTTACCTGTTGCCCCACCTGCCGAGGCCCCCTGGGCTCCATCAGGAACCTGGCCATGGAGAAGGTGGCCAACTCTGTCCTCTTCCCCTGCAAGTATGCCTCATCGGGCTGCGAAGTCACCCTGCCTCACACCGACAAGACGGAGCACGAAGAGCTGTGCGAGTTCCGACCGTACTCCTGCCCCTGCCCCGGCGCATCCTGCAAGTGGCAGGGCTCTCTGGACGCCGTCATGCCTCACCTGATGCACCAGCACAAGTCCATCACCACGCTGCAGGTCAGACTCCCTCTCCCTCCGTTTATCCATGCACCACAAATGAGTTTCGGATGATAAATAATCCCTGAGGGGGGGGGAAACAGTTAGACTGAATGAGCAGGGTTAGAAACACAAGCTTTAACACAAGCATGCAGCTCCACTAAAACTCCACTCTATTTAGATGCTGCAGATGTTGTCATTTACCCTGCTGTAACAAGGTGCAGTTCACCTGATATTTCCACTATCTGATCACATTTTTTCTGTTATAAATGCATTTTTTTTTTTTTTAAGTTCAATAACAGCATCTTTACTCTGCAGAAATGAGTCTGTGCTTCACTTTAATCTCTCACCGCTTGCCAAGAATGATCGTAATTCTTCACTAAATTACATCCAGCACCACCAACAATCTGACTCCTGCACCATATATTCAGTTTATACTCTACAGCATCCTAAATATGTCACGCTGCGTGTATCCTACTATCATATGGAAGCTTTAAGAAATGATGACTGAAGCTATGTCTCTCTTTAGGGGGAGGACATCGTCTTCCTGGCCACAGACATCAACCTGCCGGGCGCCGTGGACTGGGTAATGATGCAGTCGTGCTTCGGCTTCCACTTCATGCTGGTGCTGGAGAAGCAGGAGAAGTACGACGGCCACCAGCAGTTCTTCGCCATCGTGCAGCTCATTGGGACTCGCAAGCAGGCCGAGAACTTCGCGTACCGGCTGGAGCTGAACGGCCACCGGCGCCGCCTGACCTGGGAGGCCACGCCGCGCTCCATCCACGAGGGCATCGCCACGGCCATCATGAACAGCGACTGCCTGGTGTTCGACACGTCCATCGCACAGCTGTTCGCCGAGAACGGCAACCTGGGCATCAACGTCACCATCTCCATGTGCTAAGAACTTCGAGAGAAAGAAGGGGGTCAACAACAACAACAACAACATAAAAAAAAAAGTTACAGATTGTTTCCCAGTTGGGGGGAGGCGAAGGGGGGAGGGGGGTGCATTTTAAGAGTGCGGGAGGGGAGGAGGGGTCAAATCAGTTGTGACCTCACAGCGCCCTCTCTCTCTCTCTCTCTTTCTCTCTCTCTGCCTCACCCCCTTGAGATAGACTTTGACATGGAACTCGGACTGTCTGATGGGGCAGCCGTTGGAGGCCCAGGGGGTGGGTGGGATGGATGATGGATGGATGATTGGATGGATGGATGGATGGAGACGGATGAGTGAAGAAATGGAGAATAAAAAAAAAAAAACACGAGGACATAACTGTAGTGATGGCTATAGCCTTATAAACACACACATATATAAACATATATATGTGAGACACGTGCACGCTCACGCCGTCTCGCCCTCTCTCTCTCGCTCTCTCTCTTCGGTCATAAACACGGACACAAACTGACAAGCTGTTCAGTCAAACACTCTCGTCTCTTTGTCAGCGTCTCTTCTCAGTGACCCCGCCCCCCTCACCACTCCTGCTTCTTCCCACTCTTATTTCATTTTTTTTTTTTTTTAGTTGTCTCTCTCTCTTTCAAACTTCGTCTTTCACCCTGAGACATTTCAGACACTACAGCTCTCCAGTCTGTACTCCCACAGAGACGCAGGAGGCTGGTCAGAGGAGCAGCTCTGTGAACCTGACAGCTACACACACCGAGGAAGACTCAAGCTATGTATTTCAACCATGGACTCTTGGTCAGTGCTAGGCAGTTAGCCAGCTATCTAGCCCCCCCCCCCCCCCCCCCCCCTCCTCCTCCTTTCCCCTACACACACACACACACACACACACACACACACACACACACACACACCTCCTCCTTCTTTATGTTCCACCTCAGCAGCACCTGCTGGATCAAACGGTTAACACGCGCATCTCTGACACCTGCAGGGGTGCGACGGCTCAAACAGGACACCAGAACCTCCATGAAGTTGTTTTTTGTTTTTTTGTTTTTTTGTTTTTTCATTTTTACATTTCTTTTTTTTACCTCCCTCAGACTCCGGTATTTATTTTCACCTGTGACCGACATGGTTATCGTTTGGTTCGGGGTACTCGCAGACACCTCGGATATCTGCAGTCGTAGGAGCTCGGCCCAAAGCGGGGGCATCAGGCGTCTGGCTCATCTGGTTGTTCCCTCCGGTCCAAACATCTGGCCCACATCAGTCCACTCCAAAGGCTAAAAGATTGTGCGTCGGACGCTCTTTAAATAGTTGACTGTCGTTGATAGATATTAGACCAGATGCTGCTCCTCCAACTGTATTGGATTTCAGAAGGCTCTCCGCTACAAGCAGCCCCTGGATTTCTTCTTCTTTTTTTTCTTTTTTTTTTTGGTCAAGAAGCTGCAACATCAGCGGAGTTCTGACACGCACATGAAAACACACACACACACACACACACACCTGTTGTATAAGTTTCAGACTGTGTGTGCACAGGTGAATGAATTGTGCGTGTGATGGAGAAACGGAGGGGTCTGTTTTTTTTGTTTTCTTCTGTTTGTTTGTGAGGAAGAAGGAAAAACACTGCATTTCAGTCGAGTCAAAGTGTTTTCTTTCCAGGTTTATGCTTCAATTTGTCTTGTTTCTTGTTAATTATTGTAGTTGTCTTCTGTTTCTTTTGTATGAGAGAGAAGAACTCTGGTGCGTGTGTGTGTGTGTGTGTGTGTGTGTGTGTGTGAGAGGGATGGACGTCTTGGCAAGAAGCCTGCTCACTTCTCCTCACCCACCACCCCCCCCCCCCCCCCCCAACCCCCACCCCTCCCGCTCTCACTCTACTCTGCCTCCATCTCGTTCTGTCTGCCAGCGTCGGCCTCAACCACTGATTGACTGATCTACCCAAACAGGAATGAGGGACAGTTTCTACCGTTACAATGTTGCTATTGTTATTATTAAATGGAGATTATCATAATTATCATTTTTTGTAATGACTTTTAAAAAGCAAAAATTAAAAAGGCAGTTGTAAAACTCGTGGCTAAACTTCAGTGTTTGTAGATAAAAAGCAAGTTGTATTGTTCTTCTGAAAAGTTTGTTCCACCTTCCCCTCCTCCTCCTCCTCCTCCTCCTCGTCCTCCCCCTCGAGTTGGATTGTTTTTCCCTCATCTATTTGTCTCTGTCCTCTTTTTGTTTGTGTGGTAAGTCTCTCTCTTTTTTTTTTTTTTTTTTTTTCTTTTTTTGTCTATGAGGAGGGAGGGAGGTGAAGCCAATCATCTCTCCCTTCCTCTTCATGTGGAGTCTCAGTAATGTTGCTGCTCTCCCTCAAACTCCTTGACTTTTTTTTTCTGTTTAATTTGTCATTAAATAAATCTATCTTTTTCATACTTGGGGCCTTTTCTCCTTTTTCTTTTAATTCTAGACCTGAGATCCTAATCACTGCTGGGTTTTTGTTTGTTTTTGTTTTTTTAAATTCCACTACTGGCCAGTATTTAGAAAGTTAAAGAACTGTTGTTTTTAATATATTTTTATATTTGAAAATATGCACATGGAAATCTCACCTCAAAGTCTATTAAGTAGCAATTCTGGAGCTTTTACCATATTACATTGATCTTCCTCAGCAAGATGGGAGTAACCAATATTTGTGCACTTGTAAATTTTTCTGCTGCAATAATCTTTATTTTTATATTGATGATGGATGATGTAACTGCTTGTATAGCTATGAACCTCTGACTCCGCAGCACTGTTTGCAGAGAGGAAGATCTAAACACCCACTTTACACTTCCTGCTCAGCACCAAACAGACAAGACAATTGGCGACTAGCTGGTGAACACTGTGGAGCATTTAGCAGCTGAAAAAGCCAGAAATTGTCCTCAGGTGTTGGTGAAGCTAAAATGAGTGTGCATATTGTACTTTTATTCCTGAGGTAGCCATGAACATGACCTCAAATGAATGCAAATTTTCTCCCCTGTACCTGCAGTATGTGTGTAATATGTCAATGTTCTGTTCACAGCTTGTTTCTGCTGCCCCCAGGTGGCCAAAAAAAATACACCAATGCAGATTTAATTAGACATGGGTTTATTTTTAAGTCAATGTTTCTTCTACAGTTCTGTGACAGCAGGGTTAACTCCATGAAAAGCTGAAGACCAAGCGATAGGACTGAAAGGCCCAGAACAGCTACTAAATGGACCTGGAGGTAGGAGTGTTTTGTTAAATGGATGCTTCACAGGTTTTTGTCATTCATTCACCCATCCACACACATACCAATGGCAGCAAGCTACCATCAGGAGCTCTTTGAGGTTTGAGATATATTTTTAAATATCAATCTGCCAATCACGTGATTAGTGGACTTGCAGAAAACAGCTGTTTAAAGGTCACGAATGAACTCTGAAGCTCAATGAAATGTTGTTATCTCCAATTATTTACGCTGAAATCAATTTGTGATGAAAGCATCTTAGAAATGTCAGGAATCTGTCTTATAGGAGTACATATCAGTGTACTAAACTAGTTACTGAATCCAGAGAGATTCATGGTGAGGGTTGCAGCACAAAGAGCTGTTCAGGTTAAAAGCAGGCAGCACACACTCATTTGAACAGGAACAACATTAGTATGTGTCATCATGCAGGTAGGAAATCATTTATGGCCAAAATATGACTCTCCGTCTAGACTCTAGAAGGAACATAAATGATACAGGTAAGTCCTGAAACAAGACGGCCCATTTCCCCACTGTGACTTCCCTCAGCACCCCCCTCCCCACCCCCTTCACAGGTGTGACCGTGCATCCTTATGACTGCATCAGGGGAAAATATAAAGTTTCAGCAAAATCTTTGGTTTAATATGATGATAATGCTAATTCACATCTCAAGGCCATTCATCATGATCCACACACGTTTCAGCTTCTTACCAATGTCAAATAAACATCACAGCACGAGCAGTTCTAACTAAATACTGCTGTTTGTGGCCAAATTAATGCACAAAGACATACAGTGAGCTTCTTAATATTACACACATACACAAAGTTTGAGCTGTAGAACACAGCCCAGTGATATTGTCCTCAATGCATCTCCTGAGTTTCTCTTTGTTAAGTAGGTCTTTGGATGTAGGGCAGCCTGTGAGGTCAGATAGGTAGATCAGACCGGCAGGAATAGTTTTCTGAAAGCACATGAGCACCAACACTTTGCTTAAAATCAGGGTAAGGCTGAGGAAAAGGTGTATACAGACATGCCAGTCTCCTGTCAGTGAGCCATGACAATGTGGAGGTAAGGGACTGTGTGGAAATGATTTGGGATGGCTGGGGGGTGTCAGTCAAGAGGGAGGGTATGGTGTTTTTGTTGATTTTTTTTTTTTTTTTTTGTGGATCTTAAAAGTATATGCTGCCACATGCAAAGGGCATCTGAGAATTTGCAATCTATCAGTTTTCAGAAAACTATATATGTGGATTTCATTAGTGCTTGTTAGCTCTACAGTAGCTTCATGTTGCACCCGCCCATACAGTCAGTTTATTTAACATTGTAACAAAAAGCACGACTGCAGTAAATAAAATGTCATACTGGAAAATGATTTTGTAGAACATAAACTAATCATTTCTTGGACACATTAAGTTTTGGAATGAAGCACACTGACTGTTTACAGTGTTTAAAATGTTGCCAGTATGATCAGTTCTTAACAGTCCACAAGGGAGAGCTAAACACACACACACACACACACACACACACACACACACACACACACACACACACACACACACACACACACACACACACACACACACACACACACACACACACACACACACACTTTTAATTATCTGTTCTTCCACAGTTAGCCAAGACACACAGACTCATTTATATATTCTGTGACACTTGTACACAAAACCAAATCAGCTGTGTGTGAGGCGAGCAGTTACTGGATATTCAGCAAATTGAAGATACATTTTCATCAGTAAAATATTTGAATATTAATATAAGGACGGTTTCATTTGTTACCTGATTTAAAAAAAATATATATATATTTCAAGATCGAGATTTAAGTTAAAAACAAACTTTCTACAGTTCACCTTTTTCTGGACCACACCTAAAATTACATACAGTATGAGCTGTGTGTGTGTGTGTGTGTGTGTCTCATGTGAAGTGGGCACACTGCCAGCACACGGCCTCAGGGTAATTATGTACTGACTGCTGAGGGGAAATGTAAAATCCAGAAGGTTGAGAGACGGAGCCTTGATACTGGGATTAAACTGGGATTGGGTGTGTCTGCTGTGACCTCACAGAGAAGCATCTTAAAAAGCCACATATAATCCTTTTACTTTTTTAAATATGTGACCAAGAAAGAGGGATGTGATGGATTAAAGCACGTTATATATGTGATGGTAAAGTACAGGCAGGGCGTTTGCTTCAGAGGAGTCTGCAGAGCTTCTTTTAGTTGATCCTCTGAGGCTAAACAGCAGCCTCTAGAGGTGAAACTTCTCACTACACCACCAAAACCAAATCAAAGCGGCTGAGAGAGCTCAATAAATGTTAACACCTGTTTTAAATAAATGTCTGTTGGGGAAAGTTGACATTTTTGGCCCGATGGCAGCACAACAGCTGTAATAACAGTTGTAACAGATGTAATAACTGATTACTGATATTTCTTATGTATGAGTGGGAATTTTGCCACAAGAAAATTCACACATTCCTTAAAAGTATCAATTTATTCTTGTGTATTTATACTTTACACTGATATTCATAGTATCTAGTTTTAGCTGTAAGCATGAAAGGAATTGAAACAGTGCTGCCAGTTAAACCTCACCAATACTTTATTTTTGTTTTGTTTTCTGAGATTGCCCTAAATATTTTATTCATTTCTTCAAACTGGGAGCAGCTCATTTTAATCATCTATGTGCACTGAGCTGTGAGTAAATAGCGTCCTTTTTTTAGTCCCTCAAAACTGCTTTGATTAAGTTTATAGTGTGGAAATGTGACACAGGTCTATTGTCAGATACTTTGTTGATCAGAAGTCAAATATGAACTGAATGGTGGCACCAGACAAAAGATCAGGACATTAGGAGACAATGTATGTGTATAATGTGCATCCATTATACAATTCATGGCAGTCTGGTCAGTTATAGAGAAGATTTAACTCTCAGAATGTTTTAGAGAAAACACAACCTCATCATTATAGTACAAAGTGCTCTTGTTTTCCCGCCCATCCCTGCACACATGGTTCATTAATGTCTCTATCAGTGAGCAAAGCGCAGGCTATGAAAACTCACTTTATAGCATATATTACCTATATGCACAAGAATGCAGCTGATTAATGTATGTAGGAGCTTTTAATGGCAGGATAAGTGAGTCAGCATTTAGATGAGCACGTGTGGAAAGAGGGAGGGGGGGGGGGGGGGCTCATACATGACATCATTGCAGGTGTCACTGTTGACCTTCGTGTCGCCTCCCGGGTCTGTTTTGACTGTTCCTTTTTCCCTCCCTTCCATCCTTCTGTCTGTCCTTCCTCCCTCCTTCTCTCTTTCTTTCCTTCCTCTCTCTTTCCTCCCTTCCTTCTTTCCTCTGTCCTTCCTACCTTCCTTCTTTCCTCTGTCCTTCTTCCTTCTTCCCTTCCTCCCTCCTTTCCTCCTTCCATCCTTCCTTCCTTGACTCAAGGACAACAGGAGGGTTAATTGAATGTGCAGCATGTTCCAGCAACTGGGTAAAAAAAAAAAAAAAAAGTCAGGCCCAACAGATCTGATACTTAAAGTGTTGTCACATGTCACACTCAGCTCACACTCTGCCTTCACACACCCTGAGGTAGCATCCTAATCTGACAGCTGCAATGGCTTCTTTACACTTGAATCCTGCATCGTCACACCTTTTGCCAAATTTTGTCAATCCTTTTAAATATCTTTTAGTCATTATTCAGCTTTAGTTTTACATCTCACTGCTAACATATGCGTATTTTGCAGTAAGAAAGTGGATTTCAATAATGCACAAAGCACAAAGTTAAATATGCATATAAGTGTTTTTTTGTTTTTTAACCCACATTGTTCTTTTGATGCGTGTGGCCTTTATGAATGTGTCTGTGCAAAATGTTCTGCTCGGGTCCATAAATCCTTTCATGGTTGTCTACATATGGGATGGGATGGGGGGGGGGGGGGGGGGGGGACGATAAACCACACTGCACGCTGGTGTTTCACATCAGATCTCTGCAGGGTGAGAAGAAAAAGAAAAATCCCATCTGTGGCGCAGAGTTAAATATTCCTTTTTTCTTCTGTCCCTCGGGGGTGAATTCAGCTGCATCTCCATGTACACAAACACACACTGGTACTATTTGAGTGAATTTGACACAGTCACTCAATAAAAAAAAAAAAAAGAACATCTGAAAAACCCAAATGATTTCAAGGATCTTTAATTCAGCTCTGCTGTGCTGTTACAGTTGTGACTTTAGTATTAAAATAACCAGTCATGTTGTATTTAAAAGTCATTAATGCTAAAGTTTGCTTTTATATTAATAAGGAATTGCAACCCATCCTTTTGTCAGCACATCACTGGAAACACACATCATTCCAGATACCAAAAGATGCAAAAAAACTGCATTTTGTATTAAAGACAATGTAGGATCTCTGATGAGACATAATTATACATACTTCCAATACAGTCAAACTAAATGTAGTCTTACGTTAGTTGTCATATATTCAATACTGCTTTTAATCACCAGAACCAACATCTGCAAGTTACACAAACTGTCCAAAAATTGGATGAAATCTGGCTCCACTGGTTTACAATGTGTGACTGTGGGGGGGGTCCCATCAAAACCTGTTGGTGTCTAGAAAAATAGTCAATAAGGTTACAAGTAAATGAAGCTATTCTTATTCCAGTTTGGGTTTAAAGAAAGACGAATATCTGCATTTTTAAATCAAACTTATTCCATCTATGCAGATCAGAATAGCATGAGGCCACTTTGTGATAATAATTCAAAATAAATCATTATACCAGCTGTTATCTTTTACTGAAAAAGTCTCAATTCCATTCACTCTGATTATCACTTACTGCTACTGCAACAATCAAATTGTCACCATTTCATGTCACGTTGCTGTATAATAAACGCATCACTTGTGTTTATGTAGCTTATAATTAAGAAGTCTCACATGGACATGCTTGTTGATACCCATCTTCATGTTAGGGTTCATCCAGGATCACAAATGTGAAGCCAGCGAACCCAAAGAGAGTCAAACTAAATTAAAGCTTGTCATCTGAAACTATCTGATCACCATCATTACTGCTTTACTCACACTTTACAGCACAAACAAGAAATCCATCTAGCTAAATCAGTGCTTGCTAGTGTGTTATGACATTAATAAGCTAACATCCCCTTGACTTGGCTACAACAATGCTATTAATATAATGTAAACAGCCAAGAAAACAGCAGCCAGTAAGCGGGCTGGTCACCAGAGGCTGTGAGTCGACGCCAATACGTGATGTAACTTTATGTAACACAGACCGGTTTGTGCACTGTCCATGTAAGTAAACTCTCCTACAGGTTGTGTGTTAGCTTCATTCAGCTCCTTAAAACAGGGTTACGGATAGATAACATACATGCCTGGACGACAGATGTGCAAACTATTAATCATGTCATTGCATATCAGAGAAATACTTGTTAGTCAACACATTGTCCAAGCTCAAAGATGACACTCTGTTTGCCTCCTCTGGTTTAATCTTCATATTGTCAGTGTGTGTGTATCATTACAGCTTGCTGGTCAGCTGAGGGTGTGTGTGTGTGCTGGCTGTCCCGGGGAACCCTCCATCGAAGGCGGCGCTCAGCACCTCGTCCAGATTTCCTGCTGTGATAAAGTCGAGGTTGGCTCGGACGTTGGCCGGAAGCTCCTCCAGGTCCTTCTCATTGCGTTTCGGGAGGATGACGCGCTTCACTCCTGCCCTGTGGGCCGCCAGGACTTTGTCCTTGATCCCGCCCACCTGAGGAGGACAGAGCGGTGCAATTGGTTAAAATGGTTAGACGGATTTATATTGGCAGCGTGTGTTTGGATATGATAACTCACAGGCAGCACAAGTCCTCTTAGCGTGATCTCCCCCGTCATGGCAACGTCTGATCTGACTAGCTGGCCGCTAAACAGCGAGGCTAGGCAGGTTACTATGGTAACACCGGCAGAGGGGCCATCCTTGGTGACAGCTCCAGCGGGGAAGTGGAGGTGGATGTCTGTCCCTTCTAACGGATCTGGACCCCCGACCACTGTTCAACACAAACACACATGCATATTGTCTGCACACCTGTAAAGCCATATATATATATATATATATATATATATATAGTACATATGTAAGTGTGTGTACTTACTGTTAGTAAGCTGGTAGGTTTTAGCGTTAGCTCTGAGCCAGCTGATCGCCAGATGAGCGGATTCTTTCATAACGTCTCCCAGCTGACCGGTCAGAGTGAGCTGACCTTCTCCTTCTGTCCGGCTTGCCTCCACAAACATGATCTCTCCGCCGAGGGGGGTCCAGGCCAGACCCAGAGCCACACCTGGCAGGGTGAGGCGCTCCGACACCTTCCAACACACACACACACACACACACACACACACACACACACACACACACACACACACCTGTAAAGCTGTATTTGATATAACGATGAAGAGATAACACAGCGAGCGGCCTGTAATCAGGCTTCAAAAATGCAGGAATGATGGAAGAGGCCAACATGACCTTGGTGAGAGGAAGGGAGGAAACAGGGGAGGAGAAATGGTAGGAGGTGAAGGAGGAAGGAAGAAGTTGGAGGGATAAGAAGATAAAAGAAAAAAAGGATGGGGGGAAAAAACAAGAAAAGAAAACAAAGAGGAGAGAATGAGACAGGAAGAGAAAGTAAAATGAGTGCAGAAGACAAACTGTTATGTTTCACATCATACTGTATGATGATGACACCTCCAGTGGCTGCTGCATCCCACTACTGTGCTTTCAACCACGCGGACTTAATCAACTGCAGCTGTTGTGAAGCTGAAAGATTCATGAGCCGTGAGGACCGATGTTGACAAGTCGCATAAAAAGAGGAGATGCAGCTTTCTGTAACTCACTACATGTTTTGTCTTTCTTTTTTTCCTTTCATCATGTGGATCATGAACACTGTTAATTATGTGCAGATGCAGGTCAGTCTACCTCACCTAGCTCTTCCCCCTTCTCCTGCTTACCTCCATCTCAAACAGCGGAGGTCCCAGGATGTCTTTCAGGGCGATGTGGTCGATCACTATGGGCATCTCTGGGGGAGCTGCCTTGTCTGAACACACGGAAGAAAATGAAAGATTCATGTCACTGTGTGATTGTGGTGAAGAGTAACTGAGCTAAATATGTTCCAGAGAGAAAACCACGTAACACACATATCCCTTTAGAGACTTTCTGTTAGATGTTGGTCTTAAAGGTAATTCATCATGCAGCAAAACATCTGCTAAAAGCTTTAAACACAAATGTCCTTCTTGTTGTGAGTGTGTGTGTGGTCCCACTGGAAGTGTTAGGTAACCAAATACATGACTAAAAGAGGAAGAATATGTCTCATTTACATGAATTTTTCTACACTCTTCAGAATGAAGGAAGGAAAGAAGAAGGAAGGAAAGAAGAGTTGACGATGTAGAGCTGCAAACACACGGTCATCAATCCAACTTTATTTACATAGCACTTTTCATACAGGTTAATGTAGTTCAAAGTGCTTTAAACCATCATTTCCATAAATGTGTAAAACTTGTAATAAACTGGAATGAAGTTGGCTAAAAATGTCTAACACAGAGTTATACCTTATGCTTTATAAACAATCAAATTAGACTGGGTCAAAATTGACCCTGGAAGACAAAAGTTGCACGGTCCATAAGAAGACAACAGGAGGGTGTTGGAGGAAGGTTAAAAATATATTACAGACGAAAGAAACATGAATAAAATCAAGAAGAAGATCAAACTTATAGAATGATAATACTACTAATAAAATAACATAAAATAAAGTAAAACTAAATCTGAAAACATTAAAACAAATACATTTTTTTTTTTTTTAACAGCCCCATAGAGCAAACACACACCGTCCTGTTAGGAAAATGCATTTAACACACATCATTCACACACATACACTGATGTTCATGTCAGTGACATCTTTTACTTAAATACTTAAAAAAAATACAGACAAACAAGCACAAAACTACTCTGATGATATCTTGTCTTTTTATTACAGAGTCTGGCTGAATTCATCCTGCTACAAAAAAAAGTTAAATCTACAAGTAATCAACTTCAGATTCATAGTTAAGTTTGGGCTAAAAATGACAGGTGTGAAGATTAGATTATACATCATAAGACTGCTGGTTCCAATTCAGACTAGTGCCATCTAGTGCCGAACTGCTGCAACTCCACAACTGCACAGGTGTTTTCACTTATGGAGCCTGACCAGAGCTTTCCTCAGGACTGCACGCTGTGTTGCAGAGATTAACATCTCTGATATTTTGATTGGTCACGGTGGGAGAAGAGCAGGTCTAAGTAATAGTATTAGTGATGACTCTGGTGCATGAAATTGTCCCAGTGACCTGTGGCTGTTGTATACTGTTCATATTCATTACATCTGAACTTTCCCTGCTACAACTTTCCCTGTGTTAGAACACCTACTGTGAAAAAGTACCAACTGGTACACAGAGTTTAGTGACCTCAGGTGATTCAAAGCACAGCTCCATCTACCGTTAACCTGAGTAGACATCTGATCAGCCACGAGAACTGACTGGGAAATATAGTATTGATAAGGTTAAAGTATATTTTCCAATTCCTTCCAATTGTTCAATTATCTTTATTGCTTTAAATTTGTTCGGCTCAGACTCTGTTAATTCCACCTTAAGAAGTTGAATATACTTATCTCACTATTACTCTACAACTATTTATATATTTGACAATATTTGTAAAAGGTATATGTCCTGAACTGTATCTGTGTGTGTGCTTATGCCTCTATTTATATCCATTTATTTATTTCTACTTATATGTGACTGTGACACATAAAATAACCACGTCTGTCCACACATCCACTACAACAAAAAGCATTCAATACAAATTTGGTCACAAAAATTTAATAAATTAATAAAATTCTGCAGGCAAACATATCCTGGGTGCTGGGAGATGTCACTGAGTTGTTGAGGTTACCATGGATACATTTCTGTTTTTGGTGTAGCCATGGATACACCTATTATGGAGCCATTGTCTGGCACCACAGGCTAGTGATTTATTTCAGCTCAGTCATGATCTTCAAATCTTCATAAGACCTTCGTGTGTGTGTGTGTGTGTGTGTGTGTGTGTGTGTGTGTGTGTGTGTGTGTGTGTGTGTGTGTGTGTGTGTGTGTGTGTGTGTGTGTGTGTGTGTGTGTGTGTGTGTGTGTGTGTCTTTGAATAATGCACAACCAGCGGGTTACTGTAATTTAGTGTATGATGATGATGCATATGTTAACACTCTCTTGTATAGCAGATCTGAGTAGATAAGACTTATGATAACTCTGATTCCACTTTAAATAGAGTGACACACTTACAGAAAGGGTGTTTTCTGCTATTTTTATGCAATTATCTCATAAAAGCCGAATTTTAGGCATAATTTGATTCCTATTAACAACTTCTTAATGAACCTCTTCATATTAAAAGGCGAAGACTCAGAAGAAGGATAAAGCCATGCTGTTTTTTTGTATTTCTCTGATGTGTATATAGAGAACACATGACGTGTTGATTTAAACTCAGGTTCTCACCTCCCTGCTGTGCTGCTCCCTCGGGGGTCGCAGCCTCTGACTTGGTGACTCTGTGGCCTTCAGCGACCTTCACCGCCACAGCTCGGCATATCGCCCCGATCTTCCTCTCGAGGGAGCGCACTCCTGCCTCGCGGGTGTACCTAAAAGAACACACACATGCACATAAATGAATAAAATGATGTGACTGTGAGATGAGGTTTCACTAGTACTGTTGTGTATGTTTTTCAGTGTATAACAACATACCACTGTGTGCTATATATATTCACCACCAATGTCTCAGGATGTGATCTGGAACCCACAATTACCACCAGCCAGGAACTAAAACTTACTTGCTTTACCACCTTGTTTCAACCTGTAAATATAATACCTCTCTTGGGCACAGAATGAATGTATGAATCAACAAGAGTTGGAAAATCAAGCAAAAACACCCTTTCAAAGCTGATTGGAGTTGACAGAAATGGCATGTGAAGTTTCTACTGAATCCTGTCCTCTTTTCTTTTTTCAAACTGCTCCAACCACTCCTGTGTTTTCTTGTTTTTTTAAAGATCTAGCAAATAAAATCAGAACAATCCCCTCAGAGGACAAGCACCAAGCTGTGTGTGTGTGTGTGTGTGTGTGTGTATGTGCTGTTGGCTGTTTCTATAGTAACCAGACTGGAGTGCAGCGAGTATTATAGAGAGGCTGTGCAGGTCTGCAGGCGACATACTGTTCACCATCTGGAAGGAACAGCAGCCTCTGCATTCAGCACTTGTATGTTTTTTTTAGTAACATGCCAGACAGTTTGATCCAGCTCTATGGATAAAGATTACTATGAAATATCACAACAGTGCTAAACCACCTTGATCACACATTAGTTGTTAATCATTTGTTGATTGACAGGAAATTGATCACATATTATAATATTCCTAGCATCTTGTTGTCAATGTGAGGCTGCCACATGACCAGTGCAGGGAAACACTGCATCCAACTACACATAAACCCCAGTAAAACCACAAGCTGTCATTTCTATGCTTCTGTTTATTCACAGATTAAATATAGCAATAGAACATGTCTACTAGTGAGCTTTAGAGGCACTAACATAGGTTTGCAGTAGGGCTGCAGTTAATGATTATTTTCATCATCAGCTAATCTGTTGATTTTTTTATCCATTAAATCGACAAAAGACACCTGGTCTATAACTTCTCATAAATTGGTGAAAAATGTCACTATTTCCCAAAACCTCAAATCAGGCCTGTCACGATAATTATCAACTTATCGTACAATAATGTAATAATCAACTTCATCATGTCTATATCTGAGTGTGAGTGTGTGTGTGTGTGTGTGTGTGTGTGTGTGTAGGCTCTTCAACAGAGATCCCTCATTATAGCTGTACAGAATATCTGTCATTAAGCCTCCTTTGCTTTAATACACTGAGCCAAACAAACCTCTAATAATTTTGCCCCTGTGTGTGTGTGTGTGTGTGTGTGTGTGTGTGTGTGTGTGTGTGTGTGTGTGTGTGTGTGTATGTATGTGTGTGCTTTTACAGAGTGTGCTGGTACTATAGAATCAGAGGTGTAGCTTTTGCACAGACGTTCATCCAGCTTATCGGTGTAGCAACTCTGTCCCGCAATGTGTATACAGAGCAGCGAGGCAGAATAAAGGGTGCAGCATTCCCACCTTTAACAGGCTGTGTAAAAGGGGCTTAGGGTTGTGTGTGTGTGTGTGTGTGTGTGTGTGTGTGTGTGTGTGTGTGTGTGTGTGTGTGTGTGTGTGTGTGTGTGTGTACCCGGCGATTATATCCTGCGTTGTGTCTTGTGGTATATGCAGCTGTTGAGGTGTTAAACCGTGCTGCTCCAGCTGGTTTGGGATCAGATGCCGGTGAGCTATCTCCACCTTCTCCTCCTGAGTGTAGCCTGGAACACACACACACACACACACACACACACACACACACACACACACACACACACACACACACACACACACACACACACACACACACACACACACACACACACACACACACACACACACTAACTTTAATAAATCATTGCCTCATATTATACCATATTGTGAAATTACATCATGGTTCTCTCACATTTCCAGTTCGCACATTACACATTCCTTAAGTTGTTCTTTCAATTTGTGCCCTCCATTTATCAATTTACACCTTCATATTGCTTAATCCATTCATACCGATAGTATAGTGGTAGGACCTTTATGACACAGTTACATTGTGTCAGCATGCAGATCTAAACGGATATCCATCCTTCTACAAACAACAGCACCTCAAACTCTGGCTGAGAGTGAATCCAGATTTATTTTGATCTTGGAACGAGACACATGAATATATTCAAAGGTCCAGCCTTTGTTATCTTTGACATGCCTTTGTTTTAGAGAATCAAACTGTGGTGATAGTACAGGTGTCCTCCTCAGCTTCAAGTTTAAAGAACTTCATGGCTACAGATGAATAAAAGTGCATAGATAAAGAACTGTGTGTGTGTGTGTGTGTGTGTGTGTGTGGTTGTGTGTGTGCGTGTGTGAGTGCGTTTGGATACGCAGTCGGACATGGAGTCGTTTCATCTGTTTCCCTGACTACTCTGCAGTAAATTCAGTACCCTCTGTTTATGATTAGCTGTCACCACAGCACAGCAGGATTTTGGAGCGGAGATCAAATGGAAACTGATCAGAGGGTTTCCTGCGAGACACTCACTACTTGTAAACCCACCTGGTACCTGCAGCACCTCCATCCTGTCCAGCAGGGCGGGGGGAATGGTCGCTGTGGTGTTCGCCGTGGCAATAAAGAGCACTTGGGAGAGGTCGAAGGCCACATTAAGGTAATGGTCTGTGAAGCTGTGGTTCTGCTCTGGGTCCAGGACCTAAGGGAACATGTAGAGAATGTTCCAGTATGTGTGTTTGTTTGTGTGTGTGTGTTTTGCGTTAGCTAGCTGAAGAAGACCAACACACAGAATCAATTACAAGAAAGCTTGGTAAGGATGCAGATCAAATACTTATTAGCAGTCTAAGCAAAGGTTAAGCAGTAGGTCAAGCATGGGAGTGTGTTATGGTTTGCTTTAGAGGATTTATATGCAGTTACGACGTCTTAATAAAAAAAAAAAACAAACACACAAGTCAGAGATAGAGAAACAGAGCTGACCTCTAGTAGAGCAGCTGCAGGGTCTCCTTGCAGGCTTTTCCCCAGTTTGTCCACCTCATCCAGGAGGAAAACTGGATTATTGACACCCACCGTCTTCAAACCGTTGACGATGCGGCCGGGCATGCTCCCCACATATGTACGTCTGTAGAAATGGACAGGATTTTTTTTCAATTTTTATTTTTATTACGTTTCAGTTAGTGAGTTTACTTGTTTAAGTTTAGTTTTTATTGTTTACAAATGTTTGCTTTTACTTGACTTTCAGTATTAGTGTTAGTTTTTGTGTTATAATAATAATTAAAGCTGCAAGCAGCACTGAATGGGCCCTCGTAACACTGTGCATGCTGGACTGCAGCACAGTCTATTGACACATATCGTAAAAACCGGAGTATGAGTCTCTCTTTTATTAAAGACTGGTTTATTTGATTGCACCAGTAGATATTCATTTATAAACACTTGCGTTTATATTACAAAACCCTTTCAATTTACTTTTTTCTAAAACACAATCAAAACACACACATATTACACCTGAAACAGTGTGTTAGGTTAATGGTTAATGGTTCGATAATGATTTGTTTAACTGAACTAGACCACTTTATTAAATCAGACTGGGTTTGGATTAGACTATGAGTTTAAATTAAGCCTTTTAAAAGAACACAGTAACTTTACATATTTGATACAGTGTCTATCTGTGTGCTTACTGAGTCCCAAAAACTCTTCATCAGAGCTGTCGCTGTGCGCAAATAGTGTGCCCAAGTCACAGTAAGGTTCACCAAGCGCACTGTCCTCAGACTGTGTGTCAGTCCCAGAGTCAAACAAAGCATCATCCTCTGTTCCATCCAGTGGAAATACAAGCTACTGAATCTTAGGCTTCAGATCTGTGCTCATACTGTGTGTCTCTACCACAGCTCAGTAAAAGCTACTTATCTGTGCACTTTTGCGCATCACGCTTCAACATCTGCTGCTGTTAGTCGGGTCAGTACGGAAACATCACAGCAACTGGTGTCTGAAATACTTCTGATCAACACATAGAATCAGCACCCAACAGTGAACCAGCCTGGTTTTCATTGTTTCTTTTTACGTACAGCATATGGCATTAATGAGTCATCAATAGCCTATTTTCATTAGCTGCCGACACTATCTTTACAGTTATTGTTACTGTTCTTAGTATGGACGACCTTTTATATACCTATAATCATATCCAGATCCAACCTCTCTCTGTATTTTACTGCTGTATAGGACACACCGGTGTATAAGACGAAATAAAGGGGAAAAGGGCGCCAAAATCGCAAATTTGAATCAACATGGCTGACTTCCTGTTCAGCTTAGGACATGCCTCCAAGAATTTTTTTTGTGAATCTTGACATGATGATACATATGTATACCAAATTTAATTTGTCTACATCGATCTGGAGGGAGGGGCTTCAAATTTTAAGTTGGCCAAGTGGGTGCCCTTGAGCCATTTTGACATGCTCATTTCTGCTAAGCATAAAATATTACATTTCACCAGATCTGGTACATGTTTAAATTTTCACGAATCTTTGGGCATGTTTTTTCCTCATGCTTATTGAGTTGACAAATTTGGCCAAATTGACAAAGAATAAAACTAAAGACATTTTATGTATATTTGTATTTTATTTAGAGTATTTAGTTCACTATAATAACCTAAAATAATTATAATAATCTTATATTATATTAATTATATTATATTAATATACATGTCAAGGTGAACATCATGTCTTGTCATGCCACAGTGTGTTATTGTTGCACAGTCATGCATCCATCCACTACTTTTAAACATATGCAATGCATTAGCATTCAACAATAGTATAACTTTACAAAAGCGAGAGCAGACATAATGTAATCCATGACAAATGAGCTAATTCAAGCAAGTTTCCCATGTTTACAAGTTCAGAGCATGAAATGTGGTTCAAAGACAGTAAATAAAAATACAAAAACAAAATGGTTAATAAGAAACTACTGGAATGGTCGAGCTCTCTGAGAAGTTAGTAGTTTTTTAGTTGAACAAATTGTATAATGGATGGTTAAAGAACTTTTATCTTTATCTCTTGCCCTCCTGCTGTTGGTATGTTGGACACATGTTTCTGATCTGGCTTAGAGTAGGTGTAAACTCTACCTTTAAAATACCAAGCCTGCTGGATCAGCCTGCAATCTGAGATGAACTCTACACACACAAAGGCACAGAGGCAGACTCCAATACTGTGCCTGTCAATTGAACCTTAGACTCTGTGGTTTGCGTCTGCAGTGTTTCCCACAGGTTGAAAATCTAGTTGAGGTGGTGGGTGGCATGGCATCTGACCCATGAGAATGCAGAGTTTAAAGCAGTTCAGAGAGGCGATGTCACCTGGATTATTTTCTGTAGCTAAAATTTACATACATCATACTATAAATTACATACATCCCCTAAGTGCTACACAGAGAAGCCTCCTATTCCTCACTTCCTTCCTCAAGTAGAGCTAATGTATGAGATGCTGATCTGTGTTTGTTTTTACAGAGCTCCAAATCATTCCTAATAGAGGCTGTTAAAGATGTAAGTACTATGTCATTAAGCAGAATGTGAGGAAATACTAAAAAGAGACCTTCCCTGACTTTCTGGGTTGCCAATAACAGCCTGTCAACTGATAGGAATGGTTTTGCTGGGAAAATTGAAACAATGTGACATTTAGGTTTGTTTAGTTTTTT
This sequence comes from Scomber japonicus, assembly GCF_027409825.1. NCBI lineage: Eukaryota > Metazoa > Chordata > Actinopteri > Scombriformes > Scombridae > Scomber > Scomber japonicus. The sequence goes on along the minus strand of NC_070582.1, from coordinate 27,444,095 downwards.
TAACATAATTTTTTGGATATTTTTTGCCTTTATTATTTATCATTGGCATAGAGGCTGACAGGAAACAAAGGGACAGAGAGAGAGATGCAAAAAAGGTCGCTTGCCAGACTAGAACCAAGAACATTGCTGGTATGTGGCATGCACTGTAACCACTCGGATACAGGGTACTCCAGGATATTATTACTGCCAAGTATGTGAAATATATTGTGAAATTGTGGTTTTAGCTGATGTTAGTGCTATTTGAGTTTGAGCAACAGGATGCCGACTAAATTAATGGCCACCAGTGTCATTAAAGAGAAGGAATTTCTGATTCTTACATATTGCACCTTTAACAGACTGGTCAAAGGCAACCTCAGTGTCATGGCTCCTGAACTGTAATGACTTTTTATTGACTTAAATTACTGAGGATATTGTATATATAAGTCATGTGCACATCAATGTACTGAAGTTCATTATGATAGTGTGTGTGTGTGTGAGTGTGTATATATACACCAAGTATAGTAATTTAAGAAAAAAAACCTTACAACATGATCTGAGAGAAACACCACTTGGTCAATGTTCAGATTACAGATCTGAACTATTTTACAGTCAAACAAAGGCGACGTCTATCTGAGGTTACAGCATCACTGATTTATCAGCTTTTGACATAATTATTTTTGATGTTGTAATTTCACAATTACTTGTCAGAGGTCAAGATGATTTCCATAGCACCAAAATGAGACATGTTGAGAAACTAAGGTCTGATTCCTCAAGTGGCGCCAAAGCCTATAAATGTCTTCCAATCTCATGTTACAAAATTCTGCTGCCTTTCATGTGTAGGACCTTAAAATGCACATGTGTGTTCTAATCACATCATTGACCTTTTAAAAATCACACACAGGTGGACTCCAAGGCATGCTGGAATGATATCGGCAGGATTCATCAAGTAATTCGGTTACATATTCATCCCATCTGTCAGCCTGATCTGAATGGACTGAATTTTAAAAAAAGATTCAAATCTCCCCTGCGACAGGAGTCTCTTAAGACAAACTTAAAACAGATTATTTTCAAAAATGAGCTTTAAAAATAACTTGATTTTTTTTTTATCATGGGGAAGATTAATCGTGTTTAAAATGTCATCCAAATATTTGGCTTGTCCAACACTGATTCCTCTTTAAAAACAACAGCACTCATACTGCTGTGGCACATTATTTCCAATTACCCAAGTCCTGAAACTAGATTATGATCTGACCCACCAGTAAAAATTCAGTAAAAAATACTTTGACTCCAACGTGAGCGCAAAGTCAAACTCATATCTTTGAGGTATCCCAGGAGTACATTTACATGTAACTGCTGGCCTTATGTCTACTTGTGGCTTGTCAAAGACCCTCACTACAACCATACAGGGCAAACTCAACATGTACTCTGTGGTTGTGAAACTACAGTGTAGATGATCATACCTGTGTCCACGGATGTCTGATTGGTCACAGACACCTCCTAGAGCAATGCGGTGGAACTCTCTGCCCAGAGTCCTGGCTATGGAGCGTCCTACGCTCGTCTTACCGACTCCTGGGGGCCCCACAAAGCACAGAATGGGTCCCTAAAGACACAGCGGCAGTATGAAATCCACAGAATTATGACTTTAAGAAATTAGATCCCTGTATATTATAAAGATTTACATGTTTAATGGACTAACTGATCTACAAGACCCACCTTGAGTGAAGCCTTCAGTTGTCTAACAGCCAGGTACTCCAGCACACGTCTCTTCAGCTTGTCCATGGCATAGTGATCATTGTCCAAGAGGGTACGAGCAGCTTGGATGTCAAGACAGTCTGACGAGTGTGTGTGTATGTGTGTGTGAGAGAGAGAGAGAGAGAGAGAGAGAGAGAGTGTGTGTGTGTGTGTGTGTGTGTGTGTGCAGATTGGGACATGGTTGAGATTGATGTACCCAAGGAAGAAAGAGAAAACATTGCAGTTACTGAGTGAATGTGATGACAGAAAGGTGCAGAAACTGAGTGAAGAGAGGGCAGCAGGAAATAAGAGTGTCTGTGAGAACTTTCCCACAAGTTGTCCAAAATGCGTGAGAATCCCTTTGAGTTAAAACGCTGTATAACAGCGGTATCTACTCTGCTGCACCGGTGGGCCTTTTGAAGCCAGGCACTGCAACTAACTGATTAGTTAAACAGATTTATTTGCAGCACATGCTTCAGCTATAACCTTTGACTCTCCAATTGAATGAAAGATGTGATCCACTTTTAGAATCAGCAGTCTCCACTGATCTGAGGTTATTTGTTATAGGGACAGTCTGTGGTCCGCAGCAAGAACAAAGCAAAGCAGTCAACTCTGTGTCTGTGCGTATTATTATATCACTTTCTGAAACCTATTGGCAGCGTGTCATTCTGATACACCATAAACAGGAAGATGATTGCCTTTGAATTTTGATGGAAATGAGTCTGGGTTCACATTTGGATATGAGTGATACCAAGTAAGTAGAATAAAAACTTGGAGATGACAAAACTGAAATAAATTGATATTAATGAGAAACAAAACAGTATACCAAGAAACAAAAGAATTTTAGACTTAAATTTTAGAGACTTTCAAATGAGTTAATAGCGTTACTTGGGCCACTTAGGGGCAGCAGAACAAGTTGTGAACTCTCAAGTTGTTAGAGCTAATATGTTAGCCAATTATTGCCAATTTACACATCCTGCAGATATGGAGCCACGTTAGCATTCTTAAGGATCATGTTTCACGTTGCATCATGAACTCAAGTCCAATATTCACTCTCTTTTTAGCTGTGTTTTCTTCTCCATTAACTCCTGAGAAAAACATCTGTCTCTTAAGCTGCTAAATGCTCCACAGTGTTCACCAGCTATTTGCTAACTTTGTCTGCTAACTGTGGTGCATTTATGAGAGCTTTGTTTTCTGGAAAAGAAGTTGATGAGAGCAGTGGGAGTGAACCAAAGAGTAAAATTGTGAGTTATAAAACCAAAACAATGAGCTGACACTAAAATGCACCTTTCAATTTAAGTGCAATATGAAGACTGAATTATACATTCATCAAAAAGAGAAATTTGTCCAATCCATATTCCAATGAGAAGAACTCAAATCTTTTCAGTTGCTCAATTCAATAAAAAAGCTGCACAACAGAAAAATATGAGACTGATTACATTGAAATATTGGGCACAGTCGCCACATGTTGAGCCTTGCCTTGAATTAAAACATAGAAACACAGGAGAAAACTTTTAGCTGAGCTCCATCAAAGTCAAAACATTTGGTTTCTGATGATGCCAAAGCTGTCACATGTCATTACACTTTTAATTCTTTGGCTGTGGTGCAAAGACATAGCTGAGGACTATGAGAGATATACAGATATGCAGTATCTGACGCAGCTGGACTGGACTCTGCTAAACATTGGTTGTTGCTTTGTTTACCTTTGGTGCTTTTGCTCCATGGCAACTCTACCATCAAATCCAAGTAGTTTCTGGTCAGGGCATACTCAGGCATGGACTGAGGCATCTTCTTCAATCTGAGTACAGATGAGCAAGATTAAATGTAATACGCGTCTGACTGTCAGGCAGGACTCCTCAGTGAAATCCCAGGAAAGCTCACCTCTTGAGCTCCTTGAGGCAAACCCTGAACGCAGCCTCAGGCATGTTGGCCCCGTGGACCTTCCTCTCCAAAGCTGCAGTGTCATCTCCATCGTCATCTTCATCCTCCTCATCCAAATTGAACTGCCGTCCCGGGAACACTCCGCCTTTACGCACCGACAGCACCTGAACAGATGGGACACCGAGGGGAGTTTACAGTCATATAAATACAGATGTTTTAAGAATACAAAGGGGAGAAGCACAAATACTTGTTACCCTCTTCTCGTGGTCGGGATTCATTTTCCTGGTTTTCTGCAGCAGTTTTAGTCCCTCTATCTGTTTGGTCAACATGGGCAGAGCCTTCTTAAAACGCTCCTCCAAGCTCACTGCATCCAGGACCTTCACATCACATATGGAGTTATAAAAAGTTCATTTCAAACTTTAAATTGCGCTCTTTGGTGGCTTTTGGTTAGGACAGGTTAAACTACTCAATACTTTTAAGGTATCAACCAAAATAAAATCGATACCAACTACTGACCGATGTCTGCAATCAGTCCTTTTTGCACCCAGAGCTAGAAGATAGGACTATTTGCTCGCAGCCAATCAACACAAGCATTCTTCAATTTAATGCGATATGTGATTGGCCCACTGCCACAGCAGCTACAACCCGTCTGCGGTGGCATTTGATGCAATTTAATGCTTCTATTCATATGATGGGGATCGCATGAAGCACTCAGTTGGTATCAGTATCACTTTAAGGGTATTTGAATTGGTACTGGTATCATAATTCTTTAAACGATACCCAGCCCTACATTTGGGGGTAGCATAAAAAAACCCAAACTGAGAGATATTGGTGTGTGTACTGTGTGAGATGATACCAACCAGGGCCCACCAAGATGAATTATACAGGTATTCACCGGATCATTTAATTTTTCTACAAACCAAACTGACCAGATCAATTGGAAAGATGCTATAATTCTGTCTCTTTACATACTCTGTCACATCAAGGACCTGATTTACTAAGATCCCAAATAGTGGGTACTAAATTGTGTGCACAGTGCTATAGATTGCGCGTTTCGTTTGTGTGAGTTTTGTGGGTGATATACTAAAAATAACTGCATACATGGAAACAGACAGCAGTATTTAAATGAGGGTTTTGCGTGTCTGAATGGAGAGTTTGGACGAGCAGAAAGCTGCAAGCACAAAATGAAACGTGATCAGGTTCTAGTGGAAAAGGTTAACAAATATATTGAGTTATAAAAAAACAAACAAATATTAACAGAAAAACCAAAAATATTCCACTCCAAAATTATTAATACAGGTGGAAAACTCTGTCCTGTACGTATTCTGTCATTGTGCCTCCTTCTCCTCCTCTCCACAGTGACAGCAGTCATCTGAGCACAGTGAGCAGATGGTTAATACCTGTCCTTTAAAAGGTGTCATTTATAGACACAGTTAGTGTCAGAAAAATTACCTTCAGGTTATGTAAATCACAATGCGTATGCTAAATAACATATTTGCATTTTCTCCTCCCTGTATTTTGCACACTGGGGTTGAAACGCCCCATATTACATATTTATTATGGCAAACGTACTAAATGGACAACGCGTTTTATTTTGCACAGTTGCAAGTAGATCAGCTTGCACATTTTTACACACGCAGACCTTTAGTAAATCAGGCCCCAAGTGTTTTGTTGAAGTTTGGGAGACACAGACCCAAACAGTCCCTTCACCTGTAATTTCTCCTTGTTTGAGGTGCGGATCATGGAGGCCACTACATCAGGTAGGGTTTCTCTGGGCAGGCTGTCCAACAGACGCCTGAATTTAGCCACCACTGGAACAGACATGTCCAACATACCTAACAACTGCACACACACACACACACACACACACACACACACACACACACACACAAACAAACACAGTAGGATTAGATTTATTGACACCATTAAGAGCGTTTTCAAGTCAAATTCATTGTAGCATGCTGTTGCTGTCATCACTGTTTACTGCAACAGCACAGTCTGTTTCTTGTTATTTTGATCAGTTTTGACATTCAGAAAACTCAGAGTTTGCCCAGTGAGAGTAAAAACCAGCTCAAACATAAATTGTGAATGAAAACACACACCCGTCATGTGATTAACTGGTGAATGATGAGCCAGCTGGTAAGTACTTAAAATAAAGCTTTTGCTCATTGTGAAGGATGTTTTTGTGCAAAATATACACAAAATAAAATGGCCAAAAGCAACATCTTAAGGCTAAAGCAGCAATGATGAACACATGCAGACTGTTCTTCCCACAGATGAGTGTCTTTTGTTTCCTGCACAGCCAATTCTTATTTTGGTGTTTCAAATGAATAAATGTTTAATATATTTACACCATTTTGTGTTTTGTTTATGTACCTTTTGAAGTCTTTTAAGAAACAGTTTGACATTTTGGGAAATATTCACATTCTTGCTTAGAATTAGATGAGAAGATTGATGCCACTCTTGAATCTGTCTGTTCATGTTCCCATGAAAGACACCCTAACTGCACCAGAGAGCTCCTTCAGCGACAATAACAATATAATCTCTGGTACATTACCACTCAATACTAATATTACTGTTGTGTTGCAAATAATGTAAATAATGTCACAATTATTAGTTTTTTATTATATACACTCTACTATTACTGTTAGTTTTTGGTACTTATTTATTGCTCTTTATTCATTCTTATTGATGCTCTTCTATTTTTACTGTCCACTTGCTGCTGTAACACTGCAAATGTCCCCATTGTGGGACTAATAAAGGAATATCTTATCTTGTCTTATCTTATAAGTATCTTGAGCGAGTAGTCGGTTAGCTTAGCTTAGCCTAGCATTAATACTGGAAAGAGGTAGAAACAGCTAGCTTGTCTCCACCAAAGCTGACAAAACCTGCCATTTAGCACCACATTATATCTCTCCCTCCTAAAAGAAAATAAATGGGCTGCATACATGTTATTTATCTCATTTATCAGCTCAATGTACAGACATACAATACAAAGAACTGCTTTTCTATGTGCATTTATGATTATGTTTTTTCCAACAAAACTATGCTAAGAGTCTCTACTACTGCTTCCCAAGTAAAAAGATTAATTTAATCGACCACAACAAACATAAATGTTGATTTAAAAAAAAATTGGAGAAGTGATATTTTCATCTGCTTTGTCCACAGTCTCTCTGTAGTGCACTGGTTAAGCTAACAGCTAACTATAAGCAAATCAAATCAAAATTCTTGTAAAATTAACTTCTTGCTGATATTTTTTTTGACATTTTAGATTTCTTCCCAGTGAAATATTATTGTTTTTATATAGTGACTTTGCTGTTGTTGCACTGTTGCTGGTCTACAAACAATCTACTCTTATATTTATAAGGAAACACTGGGAGGTTTAAAAATGCTGCCTCTATTTTTAAGCTTTGTACTAAGCAAAAGTAAATGTCTCCTGGCTCCAGTTACATGTTAAGTGATGTATCCTCCTAATCTAACTCTCAGCAAGTAAGCAAAAGATTTCCCAAAGGGTCAAACTGTTTCTTTATTCCACTCTTTCCCAGCTTGCACGTGAATGCCTGCTGATCGTCAATACACAAACACTGACAGTGTGTTGATGGACTTATACACACACATCCAGAGGAACCATCATTATCTGGGCTGTACATACATCACAACTAAAAATGTGACACAAATCAGAGGAAAATGTATAGCTCTCACGTTTTTGGAATATGTTCCCTGGTGGGAAGTTTTTATGGTAATTTATTAAAAAGCCACTCTGTCAAGCTAAATTCTCCTCCACATTTCCTCAAGATTTATTTTAGTGGGATGAAAAACAAACAGAGGGCACTTCCATTATTGCCTGAGTAACTGCTGTGAGGATGGTATGTGTCCACTGCCATGACAAAGTGAGGGAGGATGGTTACAAATTCCAAAGAAGGTAAAGAAGGTAACCTTTAAACCAGCTTTTTCTTCTTCCCATAAACCTCTCTGACTTTTTTCATATGAATGTTTTAACTCAGATTCACCAAATGTTATATTAACTGGACAAACTTTTAATGAATAGCCTATCTCAACCTGATGTAAGCCACTCATCATTAAGCCTGTCAAAATAATATATATATTTTGACTTATTGTATGATACATGGACATGACCTTGATCCATTTTAAGAAAAGTGACTGATAATGCAAGTAAATATATCGTCTAATCAAAGTAGTTATCGTGACAGTCGTACACACACAAACACGCCACACACCTGTACAGCAGCCAGGTAGAATTTGTGGGACAGCTCCCCCAGCTCTCCATCTTGTGCTGCTACATCGTCTGTTGCTGGGGTTGTATATTGTTCCAGTTTATCCAACTGCTCCACCTGCAATTAGACACATACACATACTGTGTACTGGATACAGACATACATTCCTGTGTATTTGGAAGTTCGGTTTTGTTTTTGGCACTATGTTTCCAACAAAATAGAAGCTATTATTAAAGATACAGTGAGTAGGATTTATTGGTATCTAGTAGTGTGGTTGAACATCTGAATACCCCTCCCTCACCCTTCTCTTAAAAGGCTGTAAGAGAACATATGGTTTCATATGAAACTCGTGAAAAACAGGAAAGGGCAGTGTTTGGTTTGTCCATTCTGGGCTACTGTAGAAACACGGCAGTGCACAAAAACAGGATTCTTAATTTCAGGTGTTTATTCACTAATTAAAAACATACTTATGAAAATTGTATTCAAAACTTCATTCCATTAGAAATTCTACATACTGCACGTTTAATACAGTCAGTGAAACAGGAAGGCAGCTGTTACAATGCTTTACTGAAAATAACCAAATTAGCAAATTAAAAGTACTGCAGAGATTTTGACCTCTAGTAGTACTATAGAGCAATGTTTTTATGAGTGAGTCCCTATTCTCAGCTCCTGAGGAAGACGACTAGCCAGCAAACAGATAATAATGCTTAATTCAAAATATCTTAAAGTATTGGCCAATTCTACTTCCAGCAGTCAGTTTGACTCACTTTCACTCTCCTTTAATATGTAAGAGCAATACTGAGAGGATGACAACATTAGGTAGCCACAAATATCCACAGTATTAAAGCTGTTAAAGTGTTTAAACAGAGTCTGATCATAAATAAACTTTACCTCTGCCAGCACGAAGGGTCGCTCCTTCAGCAAACTCGACACACTAAAGCGGCACAATCCTGTGATGAGGAGGGTATAATGGGGCTTTGGCCAATTACTGCCAACCACCTGCACTGCAATCCCCGCTGTACCGATTCTACAGACAGACAGACAGACCGAGAGGGGGAGAGAGAGAGAGAGAGAGAGAGAGAGAGAGAGAGAGAGAGAGAGAGAGAGAGTGATGTGAAACAGAGGAGGAAGGCTTTGACAGACAGACAACTTATTGGAGGAATTCAGCATCCCCTGATTTTTAAAAGGGACATTCCTCAATGATAAACGATGATTTTACTGTCTCCCTTAAAGTCAACCAACGTGTAATTGAATTAAATGTAAAAATGTACATTAGCAGGACAATACATCAAAGCAACACTGAGACACACTGCTGACCCCAGAGGAATGTCTGGATGTTGAGCAGATTAAGACAAACTAACTCAACTTCATGTAAGAAATAAATGTCTGCACTTTGAATCATGCGATGACATGACCGAGTACAGTAGGGCAAAAAAGCACACAAGTATACAAATCAGTAGCTTCTGGAGACATTACCTGACTCACCACCCCCCTCCCAATACACACACTAAATATGTTTCTGATTATGGGCTTGCAGGTGCCAACATATTCCTGGATGTGATGTGTAAGTGGCTGCAACCCCAACATACAGTAGATGACTGTAGCTGTGTGTGTGTGTGTGTGGATGGTGGTTGATCTGGGATGCAGTTTAAAGGTGTTGAAGCCCTAAATCAAAGACCCTTATTGGAGGAAAAGTTGACTGGAAACCAAACATTTAATCCCTCTTTCCCCCAAGCATCCACTCCAGATTCCTGTGGTCGAACACAACAACACGATGGATAAACACGTCCAATTCTTTTTCTCTCTTTTTATTTATCCGAGTTTGATCCATATAACTAACTGGAAAGCAACAGTTGAGTGCTCAGTACAGTATTTCCAGAAACTGGAGCTGATAGAGAGACAAGTCATCCAGAGACAAATATATGCTACTTAGTAACCAGACTGGCCTGGTTAACTGCTGGGGAAAGGTTAAAGTCCATCTCTCTGTGCTTGGCTGACTGTGTTTGACTGCAGGGCCGTAGCTGAGCTGTAGACTTTTCTAGAACAAACAGCATCATTTGTCAGACATTATTCATTATTCACATTATTCATTCTTATTAACATTACAATTAGCCTGTTAATAAAATGGCGTGCATAGCTAATACTAATTTTTGGGGCATGATAATGAAAAGCAAATCATGGGTTAGGGTTAGGGTTAGGGTCATTATCAATATCTGCTTGTGAAAAACGATGTTAATTTGAATCCATTTGCTGGTCTGCTGCTCCCACGGTTCAGGGAAGGTGGAAGATCACAAATGAGCGTCAAAAGGAAGCACAATAATGTAGGAAGATTATGGCCATTTGGGAAGGGAAGATCAGTTATAACTACAAAAATTCACACGTGCATCAACATGATAAATGGACATTCATATACTCTGGGGCAACATTCTTGCCTTATAATGGATCATTTGGTGTGATAGAACTATGTCTGGGCCTCTTATGCCATAACTCATATGGAGGCCCTCTAGGAGGGTCTCGACCCTCAGGTTTGGGGGTTCTGTGCAGCCAGCTGACATGTCACACCTGCAAAACAACACTCTCTTTATCTCTCTCTCTCTCTCTCTCTCTCTCTCTCTCTCTCTCTCTCTCTGGGTATCAAAGATATATGCTCAGTATTTATTACTTATGCAAGGTGGGGAGGTCTTCCGTGTCGTGCTCTGGGTCTCTGGTGTTGGGAATCACTCCTATGATGGTGCTTTTCAAGGAGGTCCCCTTCAGTAGTCGGTGCTTCACCAGGTGCATATTCCGCGGAGAGTCCACGCTGAACCTGACGGTAGAGCCCGGGAGGAGCACTCCTTCATGGGTCAGCATTAGCGGGAGACGGCTCGGTATCTGAATTCCACTACCGGAGGACATTGTCGAGGGTTGTCAGGCTCCAGGTCAATGTTTTGAACGGTTCATTAATAAACAAACGCTCACTTCCGCTCACTAGTCTGTCTATCAATGTCAACGCCTTTTGGGTTTTTTTTCCCACCCGCATTCTGAGAAGACCCGCCCCTATCTGCCTCTGATTGGCTCGGATCCTGATATTCTTATCCTAACCCAACCATCTCAGGGATCATACTGTGATCTAACCAATCTAAACAACGAAGGCACCGAAGACGAGCCAATCTAAAGCAGAAAAGGGCGGGTTTTCACGGAATGCGGGTGGCACACAAAAAAAAGCTAAGCTCCCTGGGTTGACAACGGCCAGTAGAAAGGGACAAACTACATTATGCCATAACATCTTTACAGTCTATGCATAACATTCATTTTGCCGCAAAGAATGCGGTAAAGTTTGTATGGTGTGTGTGCGGCTCTTTTTATGTTAGGCACAGGGCAGGCTGCGTGTTATGTATTGGTCTGTACTCAGTGATGATAAATTGTACTTAAATATAATCTTAAAGTACTTAGGCTACTTACTCATGTACAATATCTCCCTTGTATTTTAGAAGGAAATATTGTACTTTTTTATCTCACTACATAGCGATTTTTTTCCTACAAAACATATGGTCAAATAATAAATGATGATCCTTTACTGTGGTTTTAACTACATTATATACTGCTCAATATATATGAAGGAGGTAAATTACCTCCACCGTGGCCAGATACAAACATTGAAATAAGATAAGATAAGAGGTACTTTATTAATCCCTTAGAGGGGAGATGGAATGTCACCTTCACACAAAGACAGCCAACATATAGCAAGGAAACATACTCAGGCAGTACAAGATACGTGCAAGGCACCACATCAACATCAATCAAACAATCCACAATGGGTGGTCCTTATTGTGCAGGATGCTACTGAGTTTCCTGCCTACTCTCTTCTCCATGGCCACCTCTAGTGAGATACTTCCTATGTTTTAATGCATCAGTAATAATTATACAGTATCATAATATTTAATGATATAACTGTCAGGAGCCAATGTGGTGCATAATTAGAATGTTTTATGTAAGTAACTGGGGCATTGAAATAAGACTACTTTTATATTGTGGTATTGCTATTTTCACTTGGCTTAAAGATCCCGATACTTCGACCACTGCCTGTTTGTATGTTTCTGCATATTTCAAAGTAGCAGCCTAATTTTGGAGGACTCAGAACATTTTTTTACAGGCACAATCTGTGATCCAAAAAATCAAGAGTACACCCAAGGTTACAAATACATGAATGTAATCTCCTTTTACTGCAGAACCTCCCATAACTCCAAAGATTTTTATAATACTGTAAATAGTTTGGTTCCCATACAAGCCCCTTTTTGAAGAGAAGTAGCTTTTTTCCTTGCAGCTCTGCCATGCACACTATTGGTGTTCAATGTTTTCCTGATGGTGGACTCATGAACATTGGTTGTAGCCAGTGCAGGAAAGGCCTTTAGTTTCCTAGTCGTTACTCTAGCGTCGTTTGTGGCTTCTCAGACGAGTACACACCTTGTTCTTAGGGTTTTCTTTGTTGTTTGACCACTCCAGGGGACAGTAACAAGTACAACAGTGTTGAACCCCCTCCATTTGAGATCTGAGAGAGTTCAAACTCTTTAGAACTGTTTTTTTAAGTATCCTATCAGTAATTCTTCTTCTAAGGTCATGAGAAAACTGCTTTGTTTGAGCCATGATGCACTTTCACAAACCTGTGTTTTGAAGCTCAGATTTTGATAAGGCCAAGATTTCTCTCAGACTCACTGTTGATTTTCATCCCATTGATTGAAACGCCCAAGTGAATTGATGATCCAAGAGGTTCACATACATTTGTCACACACAAATATATAACATTGGATAATTTTCCTCAGTAAATAAATGAACATGTGTTTTTGTCTCATTTGACATGGATGGAATGGAATAGATGGAAAACACAAGCTAAATATGACAACACATGTATTTCCTAAAAAGATGCACTCCACCTGTTTTACCCATGAAGTTCAATTCAGGCTGTGGAAAAAATGTATAATATCATCTGTGGAAGGAGAGCTCCCAAGTCAAGTAACCCCAATGAGAGTTTTTAAATGTAAGCCTGCCTTATAAAGTGGGGGTTAGGGTTATTGTTAGGGTTAGGGTTTTGAAAGACAAAGTATTTAGGTGAAGGAGGAGGTCTAATTAAAGGGTCTATTGAGTTGCAGTTTTTGGAACTTGACCATTAAGTCTACAAGCTTCACCTTTAGGACTAAATAGCAGCTTTAAATTGGATAGAATTTATTTTTAAAAATCTGCCTCTTGTGAGACTTTATGGAAGTCAAGTACTGAAAAACTGGAGCCATAATACAGCTGGAGTTTGTTTAGTTCTCTTAGTCACCATATGATAGCCTGATACTTTAATAACTTCAATATACTCAACACCAAATTTGTATGAAAAGTTAAACACAGGCACATTTATTCTTCTTTTTCTTTTTCTTGTAATAATGACTGGACTCTGGACACAGGTTTAGTTGATAAAAATAGCGATTTAATTCATATTTCTTTCATAAAAGTATGTCACGTAGGATTATACATTTCTAAAAAATAAATAAATTCAATATCTTGCGTATAAAAAAATCTGTTTCTAAAATCTATCTTCAGACCACAGACAACAACCATCCTCATGTTTGCAGTTATCATCTCTCTGTTGTTGCCAGTCAGCTGTGGGAAATATCACTTTATGTTCACAATAAGGGATCCTTGAATACACCTTAAAACGCTCTTGTGGGTACAAAAAGACAACCATACCGTTACATATGATTGATAAAGTTATAATAAAAATACACTTACTGCATTTATAGAAATACACCAATAATTATCATTCATCTATTACATCATGATAGAGCTTCTTTTGCATATGAGAACCAAGTTTAAGCCCCTTAAAAAACATATGTAAGCTGTCAACGAGTTCTTTTCAGGTTCAACCCATAACATAATCACTGAACATCATCACTCTCCCTCCTAATGTGTGACACAATTAGGCTTGCAAGGCTTGAACATACATCATATATGAAGTCAAGAGTGAATGCATGAACTGAAACTGCACCATTCATACATACAATGAGCAAACAGATGCCTGATGTAATCTTGGGAGTAAGTTTTTCTGAGACACATTATTAAAAAAAATACCCGAAACAAGTCAAACATGATGTTAGGTTTTCAAATTGTAATGCAAATTTTAAAAATTACATTTCTAACTGAGTGTTACTTTATATATTGTTTGTGTGTGTGTGTGTTTTTTTTTAATTGAATATTCGTTTATTTGACCATAAATCAAAAAGCATAGCAGTTACAATGTCACATATTTTAAATGCAAAACAATTTCAAGTGTGTTTTGAAAATAACAACTGCGTGACAAACATCCTGTTATAATAAACAGCCTCAAAGTTAGGCCAATAGTAATAAAAGGATGAGGGAATATAAATTGACTAAACCAGCAAGTCAAGATTTGCAAGCAACGAATCAGGTGCATTGAGATGGAAGTCACTACCGCTGCGACTCGCGTGCGTCTTAGAAAAAAAAAGTTGCATGAAAACAGGTTGCAGCAAATACAAACCTGAAAATAAATATATTTCACCCTAGTTGCCCAAGTTCAGAAAGCTCTAATTTCTATATTTTCAGTGAGAGGCTTGGTGTGAGCACAATCCCTGGTTACCATTTGATCCTTGTAGTTATGCTGTTTACATCCTTACATCAGCACACCAGAAGGTGGTCATCTTTTAGCACCTGGTCCATTTTAAGATGATGTTTTAAAATATCATAGATGGTGCATTTAGTTGCACACCTGAAACTTCTATTTGTTGCACTCTTATGTGGGGTTTATCAATGTATATAAAGCATATATATGTAATGTCTGTGGTAAAATAGTTATCAGAGGTGATGCATGACTGCTTATCTCAGGCGTATATCTTATTGAACAAGAATTACATTTTTAGTTAAAGAATATTCATTCATTTTCCATACTGCTTGTCCCCTACAGGGACCCAATCCTAGCTGTCATTGGGCCAGAGGCAGGGTACATCCTGGACAGGTCGCCAGTCCATCAGAGGGCTAACATATAGTAGATGGACAACCATTCACACCTTTGGGCAATTCAGAGTGACCAATTAATCTAAACTGCATATTTTTGGTCTGTGGGAGGAAGCTGGAGAACCTATGCAGGCACGAGGAGAACATGCATACTCCACAGACTTAAAGAATGCAATTTCACAAAAAATGGCCAAATTGAAAGAATGAATGGATTATTACATGAAATACATCATGATTCCATGAACCATGAACAGGATTTAAAGCTGCATTTACCCAACCATCATTGGAAGACTTCCTCTGTTAACCCACTTAAAGGAGTGCAGTTTTAATTTTTGGCCATTAGGAAGTATGACTTGTCTAAATAAGCCAAGTGTTTCACAGGTTTGTCATTCAAAAGCCTCCCAGAAAGGCTTCTGGTGTTGTCTATATGTCGGAGGCATTATACATGAGTGTGATCATATGAATCTAAACTTCAGCAACATTCAGAGATTAAGGATGCATTCCAGCCCCAGATGATTTAAGTGGGCCTTCAGGGGCACCTCCCAGCAGCCATCATGGACATCACCAGCTCTTTACAACAATGACTAATCATAGCTGACTGTATTTCCCTAAGTGTGAAATGAATTCATTTGCTGAACTAAATGCAAAGCTGGGTTATATTGAGATGCTGGTAGCTACAACTGCCTGTAGGTGAAATTAAAACATTAGCCGCAGGGCGCGCAGGTGGTCGAGCGGTTAACAGCATATGCCATGTACGCAGCGGACCCCAGTTTGAGTCCTTTCTGCATGTCACACCCCCCTCTCTCTCCTGTAATTTCCTGTCTTTGTACTTTCAAATAAAGGTGTCTATGCCAGAGAAAATCTTTAAATAAAATAAAATAAAATAAAAAACATTAGCCTCCCACGTCTCTGCTAAATTATCTTGCTGGCTAGCTAGCTTTGTTTAGGTTACTTTAGTAGCTTTAGAATATAACTTGTGCTGAAAACAATAGGTTATTAAAATGCCACAGAGACGTACTAAAGTCTGGAAGCAATTATTCAATCCCTCACAGTCGCTTATGTTTCGAATCCAACAGATGCCCTGCTTTCTGAGCCCAGCTGTTATTCATTTACCTGTTTCTTGTGCCAACTGACCCCTTTCAGAAACATGGCCACCATGCACCGCAGTCAGAATATATTAGGGCAACAATGTGTTTATCATTGTTTTGGCTCAGCTAAAGCACACTGACTATGAAATGCAGCAGTATGAAATCAAAGAGCTGACATCCTGTTTTTCGGCTTTAGGAATTAGCAACTTAAGAATCTCCCCTCTCTTTTGTGAGTGAGGTAAAGCTTATAAATACCAACTGCTAGAGTTAGAATATCATGGCTTTACATATTATAGAACTGAAAAGGGCTTGAGGCTACAACATCTGGTAACATGTGGTAAGAGTCATGGAAAATACCACTTCTGTCAATGTGGGCAATACTGTCAAAGTATGTTTGCCATGTTGTTTGTGATAAAGGCTGATTTTTCAATGGACCTTAAACATGGCACTGACTGGGGCTGCAAAGCTGATTTTTTTTGGGACCAGGGATAAAAGTATATGCCACAACAAAATCCAGCTAAAGGACCATACCATACCATAACATCAGTGTTCTATCAGTTGCAATCCTATTTTTTTCTCAGTCATTTCTCATGCTATGTTTATTTGAACTGCTTGTCCTAATGTTTCTCCCATGCATTATGTAGGGTATGCGTTTTTTTGGTGCTGTTGTGTACCTGTATATCCCATTCAAACATTTTTTTGGTCATATTACGTTAAAAACATGAAGTCGACTTGCCCTAATGTTTCAGTTTCAGGTGTCACAGATTTAACATTTGCATTATTTGCATTGTGTATGTAAAGAGTCTCCCAACCCAATGCATCTATTTAAGTGTAGTACCATCTCAGTACTGTATGAGATCTAGCAGATAGCCTTAGTCCCTCAAAAACCAACAATTGAATACATCTCAGAGTAGTAGTAATAGTCATAAGAAGTTAGTAACGCTGACACAACCTGACAGGCACACAGAAAAAAATGAAAGGGAATACTGATTTGCTTTGAGGTAAAAAGTCAGAATTTGTCAAAGTATAACAAAAAAATTTGAAAGTGCAACAGATATGAATATTTATAATAAGCACTGAGTGTAGCTGTGATGTTTTCCGTGGCATTTAAACATGAATTGCATTGAGTTTCAGATTTCATCTTTGCAGCTTTAGATGCTGAGATTTGTAGCTGATGATATATAACTTCGCACATTTCTAGCAAAATGTATTTCCCTCTGGCTAAATATCACAGCATTATTACATTATTACAGATTATTTATCTATTCAACTATGATGTTTGGAAATGCGTCTGGATTTGGGGCCTCGATAGTAAAGTTAACAAATGCTGACTGTGATATTACTTCATATTTGTAATGTCATCAATAGTTGCCAGGTGAAAAAAAAACAACAACAATAAAATAAAATAAAACTCATAACAGATCAACAGCAAATATAAAAAAAATGCATAGCTTGGACGGAGGGAGATGATTGTACATATCACTGTTTGTCTGGGTTCAACTCACACTTTGTGCAGGATAAACATTTAGAAAGAAATACATGGAAAAAACTTGTAAAGTAAGAAATGCATAGCCAACAACTGAAGAGGGAAGAGAAAACAGTAGTTATCAGTTTGCCTTTAGGTTTGAAGTTCAGTTAATGTACATTGCTCTAGTTCACTTATGTCTGAAAGAGGCGTTCATAGAAGTCTGGCTATGGTACAAAGTCAGCTGGATACTGAAGTTTCTCAATATAATTTCAGTCAGCCAGCTCACATGGAGTAGATTATTATTTAAATGTAGAATATGTACAGCATTAATGTTGGCGTCTAGGCTCTGACCCCGTCGCTCCCCACAAGGAAACATTGATCTCACACAGCAGTGAGTGGAGAGTGACGATAGGGGAAGATAGACTCAGAGGCAACAGGCAGATGCCGGAGTGGAGGTGAGACTTTTGAAATGCTATATGAACAGCAGCCACGATGGCAGAAAGCAAGCATGTGAGCAATGTAGCAGCAGGCATGCAGCAAAGTCTGAGCACAGCACTGACGGCTTAGATACACCGCCATGATTATAAGGGTGTGTTGGATATATGGTACAGTGAAGGAAGTATGGCATGTGAGAGGAGCAGCAGCTCAAGCTGGGCTGCCTGAACTAGCTCGCAGACGTCGCTTCATAAAAATCCAGTTTGTAGTCTCTCTTACTGCTTCTTGTTGGTCTCTGAGGTGAACCACGCAGGTCCACGGGAGCACATTGCAGGCTTTGTGGGCAGAGATTTGGCAAAGCAACACTCCAAATCATTCCAGGTGAAGTTAACCCTTTGCTGAAGAGGGAAAAGCAGCTTGCGCTGCACCCTCCTTTTTAAAGAATCCACCGTAGAAAAGAATTTATCCAATATATTGATTGTACATCAATTTAGTCACTGTATGTGAACATGAACAAATGTCTTCCAAAACTAGACTAACCAAAGTATCAAAGCATCAAGCTGAGATGCCATCAAGAGACAAATACATCAGGCTTCTTAACTGGCAGATAATGAAAAATGTGAGGAGCTTGGAGCTTTTACTGCTGATTGAGCTGTATTTAATTTTAGCAGAACCAACTATGCTCATTAAATCCCCACAAAACTACTGTAACTAAAATTTCATTCTGCTTTTGTTGATGGAGCTGCGTCAGGGTTTATGTCTTCAGCATATCATCAAGACAATCTTGACTCTCTTTGGTAGATTTGGGAAAAGACTTATTGATGTTCACATTTCAGGACTGAATTCTCTTGTTTCAGGGTGGATTGTCCTTTTCCCCCTCTCCCTGTAGCTCAAGGAAGATTATGATACTAATCCCTATTCAGTTTCAACAGGGACAACTTCACCGAGCTGGCTTCTTCTCAGCTTTCAGGCTGTAAGTCTTTCTTCCTGCCTTTCCTCCAATGAGCAACACCACAGTCTGAAAAATAGACAAGAGAAAAAATTCCATTAAACATTTACACCTTCATTCCTCACTGACTGAGCAGATTATTGAATTACTACTATAAAAACTATCATGTCACATAATGAATGTGGATCACTTTTACATATGGATATATAGAATGACCCATGGGACCAGAGTTAATTTAAGCGCAGTTTTGCTCTGAGGTTTCACCTTTCATTTTCACTCACATGCAAAGTAATTGCAGCTGTACTTGTTGAAGTATACTAAATATTGTGACTGCACCACAGAGACTTAGACCACTTAAGCAGCATGTTCAACTAATTATCATTAATTAATTATCTGGCTAGTTTCCAGACCACAGCAGACTTCCTGAAAAAGCATCTATTTTATCACATGGGCAGTTTTTATTTGATCTGCGAGCCATTTTTGACCACTCAAAATTCATTAAGTATAGATAATTTATATTGAAAACTATTCTGTATACCCTTAGATAACAGTATAATTAGCTCTACTTTGAGATTTGATGAATAGCAACGTTTAATCGCAAATGTTTTTGTTTTATACTTTTTTTTAACATTTTCTCAACATTTTGTCTTTTCTATTCCTCTTCTCACTGCTCTAATCCCAAAGCTATGCCGAAAACATTGAAACAACTAAGAGCTGAATGAACAAAGAAAAGAAAAACAAGCCTCAAACAAACTACATCGTATTCTACACATTTCAGTTAATTCCATCCATTTATCACCTCCCCTCTTTTATCCCATCTGCTCTAAATTATTCTCCATGTTTGTGTTGAAAATAAATATTACTGTAAGGAGGATGATATGGCCACTATTATTGAGTTTACACACTGCAGTTTGGCCAAATCTGCCTCCAAATTGCATTCTCCTAACCATATTTGCCTATTTGAGAGCTTTGCCAAAACATGTTTGCATGATAATGTAATGATCCGACACTATTGTTACAAAGTCTGCATTGCTTGTTGGTTTGTATGAGGCTGTTAACAGATGTAACTGTTTTATGTGGTACCAACCCTCTCCACACCACTGAGTGGCAAAATAAACTCCCACGCGTATCAAACCCGCAACCAGCTAGTCAATCTGTCACGTTCGAGCCTGATGGACTTTCCTCTGGTTTCTTTGTTCTTATAAATTCCCTTCTTATTAAATTCCTCAATCAAACAATTATTTCCTCTAAAATAACACCAGACTCAAGAAAGCCAGTGACCGAATGAAAGAGCAGGAAGTGAACCATTGCAAATGCCTTGACTTGGTTGCACACGAGGAGTTAAATGGAATCAGTGTATTATCTATATTTTGGCAAAATTAAAAGTGTTTGAATGCTTTGTCTCATGGACAGACAGGAGAAGTGAATAATAACTTTTACTGTTGTAATCCTCTGTCAATTAAAAAAAAAACAAGGCTTACCACAAAGGATAAAGATGATGAGATTTTGACAACAATATCACTTTAACATCCATATGAGACACATCATAACGGAGCACTGTTTCCTTGAGGAATGCCATGACATTGTGAGCTCCAGATGAGAAGGTCATTCAGCACACACTGTATGCTGTCATAACTAATAATGATGGATTATGTTGTGTGCGTGAGCGTAAGGCCAGGGCAGAGTAATTACAACACTTATCTGTATTAGTGAAACGTTCTGGTTTACTTCCAGCAAGCATTGCTGATTGCAACACTGCATTCCCCATCTGTGCCATTATTTTATCAATCTGTTTACAAGTTCAGTTTTTCATAAAGGTGTTTTTATTTCCATTGAGGATATATGTCTGGCAGGGCTTAGTGCACTTTTAGGACTTTTAATAAATGTAATAATAACACATTTTATTTGTATTGCACTTTACATTTCAGCAATCTCAAAGTGCTACGGAGAAGAACTTTTTTTTTTTTTAAAGTTAAAATGAGAACCTATCAAAGACATTTAATAAAATGCTTTTGTATAAAGATAGGTTTTTAGGTCTGAGAAGTAACACTAAAGTGTAGTATAAAAACCTTTGATGAATAATTCCATACAAAAATTCTTTCTTTGAGATTCATTCTGTTTATTGCTCTTAAAAAGTGTATTTAAGCTTCTTCTATAGTCCTTGTCAGGTTGGGGTCTGCAGTTCTACTTAGAGATGTAATAGATTTACTTTTAAAGGGGACGTATCATGCACATTTCTTAGTCTATTTATATCCTAGGGCTCAACTGCAATATCTTTACATGATTTACAGTTCAAAAAACCCCTGTCAATATCCTATAATGGGTCCTTTATGTAGCTCCTCAATTAAGTTCCTGTCTCTTTAAGTCCCCCTCCCGTGGAGCCCACTCTGTTCTGATTGGTTAGCTTCTGCAAGTTGCCCCTCTGCAAATATAAACAAAGCACTACATAAACAACCAGTAGAAGCAGGATTCCACTTATTTTTCTTGTCTGTAAATCTGTAAATGTTGGAGCCTGAATACGATCCAAAATACGCAAGTTGGAAAGCGTGAACAACCCGTGAAGCAAACTTAGCAACAATCTTACAAAGGCTACCAACAGGTGGCCATTTGTGGGCATGTGCAAACAATCTGACGTCACCATGAGGAGGAAGTAGAGGCAATATTATAAATAAAGTGTTGTGTAGTAGTGTTGTGATGTGTATTTGCAAAACTGTCGAGTTTTGCAAATCAAGGGTTACCATCTAGAAATGACCCTGCATGCTTTATTTGTGATATTATCTATACTTCTACGTTCTACTAAAACTTTTACTATGTCTAACATCCAACATTATGGGCCCTATTTTAACGATCTATAGCGCATGGGGTGAAGCGTGTGGTGCAAGTACCTTTGGGGCTATCCAAATCCACTTTTGCTATTTTAACGGAGGTCTAAAAGGGATGGACTTAAGTCCCCTCATTAATCATAGGCGTGTTTTGGGAGTAACACGCGGTAAACCAATCAGAGTGTCATCTCCCATTCCCTTTCATATCCAGGAGCACTGTCACTTTAGTGGATTGCTATTATAACAGCACATTTACCCAGCAATGTGTTTCTATAATATAGCATGAGTTACTTTTGCTGAAAGGAAAGTTGTCTGATGATCCGCTAACCTCACATTTAATTCATATAAAGGAAGAATATGGACATATAACCAACCAGTCTGATGAGTGTAGAGGTGTGTGTGGTTATACTGCAGCAGCCTGGTGTCATCAGCTGATTGAATAAACAGTGAGTGGCTGTGCGTAATGGCACTGTGCTCTGTGCAGCATCAGAGGCTACAGACTTTCATAGGTTGTTAGGACTGTCCACAACGGCGCTCTCCATTTTTTTACAATTAATTAAATCTGATAAATATTATGACTAACTAATATGACATGTATTTTTAATATGTTGATGTACATCATAATACGAATTCACGTTGTGGTCCTTTTATTTGTAATGTTTTGCATGTTTGTGTGCTGCTGCGCGTCCGAGTGGTAACAAGCACAGTGTCTGCGTCTATATACCCGTCTATAAAGGAGCATATTGGACTCTTGATAATGCTCCCTTAAATAACAGTAACATATGCACCAGTGACTTTAGACCTGTTTTTTTTTGTCAGTAGCTCAAACGCTTTCCTCTGCCTCAAAATAGCAATGCGCCACTAATGCGCCTGACCACACCTCATGTTGAGACCAACACGCCCATAGGTGCACAGACTGGTGCAAGTGCATTTGCTATTTAGACAACGTAGGCATAGGGCGAGAAAATGACAACTGCGCCAGGGGAAACTGAGACACATGCGCCACGCGCGCCATCCACTGTGCGCTGACCAAAAGATGGGGCCCCCATGACAGTATGAAAATAGCAGAAAATCACAGAAAGCATGATATGTCCCCTTTGCCTCTAGACGATGTCCATCTCACATTTCTTGCATTCCTCTTGACTATTAATTTGCTTGATACTTGATATACTGGCACAATATAAGCAGGGAAACATGAGCACTGCAGCAAGTGTTGTAGTTACTTGTGTATTCCAACCCTAACCACAGTGGGACAATGCCTGTTTTTACTGGACTGGAAATTGCATTGGGGATGATAATTTTCTTTAATTTTACTGACATGTAAATGACATTTATGTAGCGGACCACTGGAGTATTCTTAAAAGAGAGCGAGTTAACTTCATTTGGTACTTAGCTGATGTAATGTAATTCTGGGGTCAGTGGTGACTTTCACAGTTCCTGTAACAGTCATCTGACAGCTGCCCTATACTTATGAGTGAAAGGCATGGGAACACATGTGACTGTAAGTGCTGCACGTCACATGACAGTTTCCTGTATGATTAAATTTTGGTTAAGAAATGCAATGTGATGCACAGCACATCGGCACATGTTGCCACCTTTTTCCACACCTGTCTTCTTACGCATATCATATGTACAACATGCAGGTCTGCTGAGAGGTATTCATTTTCCAAGAATAAACATGTTTGCAGTATTTGTAAAGGGTGAACCACTCTTAAATTACCAACCAAACAACAAATAACTCAACAGCTTTAGTCCACTCTCTCAGCTGAGTAGAAGGACAGTAGTGATAGTTTTGGCTGCTGAACTGATTAGCCACAGTTTGTGTTTTCATGTGATATTTGGAGATAAATCATATAACATACAACATAAAGACAGAAACTGCTTTAAATTCTGAGTGCGATAATCTTTCTTGTGGTGGTCTGCTGGTCTAGATTAAAGCCCACATGAGGCTCATAATAGTGTTAAACTACCTCAATGTTCTGCTTTCCCTCTTGCAAACATATTACATTCCATGTCCTTCATGTTAAAGTAAGGTTCAGGTTCCTGTCCATTTAAGTAGAGCAATGTCTGGGGGGCCCCTCGTCCAGAGTGGAGGAAGGTCTCTTCAAAAACAAGTTAGATATGCCTGTCTCAGCAATCTATAAACAGCAAAAACCGGCAAAGCTGCACTATACATTTAAATATTGCTTACTTTGAATCATTTTTTTAGGGGCTTGTTATTAAATCATTAACTGAATGGCAATATTTAATATTAATCATAATCAAAGAGATATTTTATATTGTCTCAAAGTTACCACAGGGAACTTATGGAACAGTCTCATGATGCCTCTATATAACATACAGAAGCATAGACCATCAGCAGGAAGATTATTTCTATATAGTTATTCTAAATGTCTGCAACCAGGTCAAACTCCCTGTGAAATTAGATAAAATGACTTATAATGATACCACAAGGAAGCATCATAGACTACATCCAGAAATGAAGATGAATGCATGTAAAATACATCACCACAGTCCAATGCTGACAGGATTTTTAAATGTAAATAAAAACCTAACTTTGTTCTGAGTTGGGTTTCTTTTAGGAGACTGTACAATATTAAAAAGATCATAAATTTGCTTTTGTTGAAAGCAGATACAAGGGTCAACAAGGCCATATCAGACCTAATGCATACTTCTTGTGAACTGGAGCTATATCACTTCCACACCTGCTTTCAAGTACACACGCACACAAAATGAAAGACAGATGTTTTAATCCTGCTCAACAAGTAGTGATGCACACTGTTTGGAAGAAGTCACAAATGTCAACTGTCACACTCAACTAAAAATAAGGGTTATTAAAGTTAAATTGCCTGTTAAATGTCTCATTTAACAGTGTGTCAGTGTCATCAGTGTAACACACTTCTACTAAGTTAAATAGAGGTTAACATTTTATTTAACTGCTTTTTATTTATTACAGCCATTTACAGTTTGCCCATCCTCATGATTTTGATGAATTACAACAGTTTTATGATGGTTTCGTGGAACAAGCAATGAAAGTGCCATTTTGGTATTTACTATTGCTGGTGCTATGATGGAAAAGTTGTGTGTATGCGTGGGTCTATTTGTGAGTTTGGCAACAATTTTGACAAGGAGGAATTCAATAATAAGTATATGTGAGGGGTTTTTTTCTCTATGCAGATACAGTATCAGTGGTGCCACAAAAATGTGTCCAAATGCCGTGGCAAAGGCTTCGGCACGACCCAGGGCATCAAAGGCTTTACTATGCTTTGACAATAGATGCATGACATGACATAAATAATTAGAAAACATGATGGGTGTATAACTGTCTAGACTCCTGTCAACTAAATTTTGCTTATGCCACATCTCATTTCAAACTTGACTTGGTTCCTGATTGATGAATGTCCATTTGACGTGAAAAAATGCACAACCACTTGCTTCACAAAATCTTTAACCCCATATGAGACATATCATGGCCTGAGTATCTTGGCATGGCTGTTCCAAAATGTAGATGAGAAACAAATGTTAATGGACCCTTAAACATCAGGACTCCTAAGTATTGGAATGTCCGGTGTGGAGAGTTTAGACTACCTAACAGATACTATCTTAATGTTATAAAGCTATGAATCATATATTTAAAAGGCCTTTTTGTTGATTGTATTTGCTTTTACACAGCATTTGATGTGTGTGTGTTAGTGTCTGCAAATCTATTATAGTCTCATTATAAAATACAACATATTATATTTGTTCTATTGTTGGTTATAGCCTGAGGGTTTCTTCACATGTCCTATGTTATACTTACAGTCCTGGTGTGCTTCTGTGCTGTCAAAGCAGTCACTGAAGAGGCAGAGCATGGTGTGGCAGAAGTTATCCAGAAGAAATTTTGGAGTAACAAATCGCCAGCTGGACTCTGGCACTCTGTTAGGCTCTTCTGTTAAATGATCCCAAATTTCTGCGATAGTCTCTGGAAGATCGTCGTCACACACCTGGACACACACACACACACACAAACCATAGACACAACTCGGTAAGTTGATTGTACTTTGCATCTGAACATGTCAATATCTGAGGAGAAACTTATTTTTACACCTAATCTGCAACATATAAACTCTGCAACATGTGGTTATTTCTTCTCCTGGACATTCTAACACATTTCAGTAATCAAAACTCACAGATTTATTTGCAATTTGCAAGCCACAATCATTTGTGAAATGTGACACTGCTACTATTTTTGATCTACGTATAAGTAGAGCTCGCAAATTGCTTTTATGAAACATGTAACATTAAAAAAGATTTAACGTTAGTATTCCAGCACTGGATATTTATTGCTGTTATACAAGGTCAATATGCACAAGACATATGACTTGATGAAAAAAGCACAAAGCCTCTCTGTGCTGTGGAAAAAGCAAGATTGGTTGCCAATAGATGCCCAATAGATGCTTTTAGCACATAATGCTGTCAAGTGCCCAGGCTGAACTATGCAGTCTATGGTCTGTCTGAGGGTTGATGCCTTACATCAGCCTATATCCAGGGTTTCCACAAAGCTTACAAAACATTGTGTATGTAGTTGTTGGTCTTTAGGTTCTATTTGCTTTCTGTTTTCAGTTGCATAATCACCTGGCAACAATATTTGTGCACCCACCAGCATGAGACCAACCCCTTGTTCAACGTTACTGAGGGCATTGTAACTAAAACAAAGTCGACATTGTATTATTTTTACAGGATTCCAATTCTCTATTTCAGCCTTTCTCTGAACTGTGGGCTGCTAGAAGGTCCACCAGTGGGAGGCAGAGGTCCTGCCATATAGTTGGAATTTTTCTTTTGTAATTTACAAAGCTAGGTATTATGTGTAAATGTGCTCAAGAATTCACACACAAAAAAACATCAAATCAAAATGCATAATTTCAATGACCAGTTATTGTGTTTTACCACTGTTAGCTAGCTAGCGTTCCCTTGGATGCAGTAACATAAAACAGATTGCTTTTGAAATGAAAAGGTTATGTGGAGAGTTATGTAGGGTTGTTGGTATTATGTTAGCTAGGCTAATGTTACATCTGACATGTCCAACCACCGTGTTTAACTATATATTTTTTAACAGTTATGAGTTGACTGACCTTAACAATGCCGCTATATTGTTTGTTTTTGGCCCCTTGCACACATTGTTGTCACAGAATGAACAATGACCATTCCAGTCCCCCTAAAACATGATTCAACAGCTTTTGGTGCATTCTAACATTGTATCAGAAACGAGGCCACTCTGTACTGAAGGTATCAGTTGAAGTAGCAAGCAATTCACTGATATGTTTATTAGATATATTTAATCAACACAATACTACCCTAATCAGCTGAAAAGAAAATATGTTCTCCAAGAATACAGACGAAGAGGCAATCTATACAATCACTTCTTTCATGAATTATTGGAACCACATCACTCAGAGACATGGTTCAATCAGACTCAGTGATAACATACTAACACAAGTTCTTTATAGGTGAACCATAAGACGTGACCGGGCAAGCTGGTGTGCCTTAAAGAAATATCCACGTATCTTGACAGCAGGGGGGATCATTCCCTGTACATATGGAATATGTAACGGAGCGGAGAGATAGTCACGATACGGTAGAGAACATGTTTTTTTCATTGTAAACCTGTGCATGAACGGCTTTCGTTTTAGAGCTGGCTTCATTCAACAGATATATTACTGAATCCTTTAAATGTGATGTTGATTAAAAGTTGATGTGCATATAAAGAAGAAAAACTTGGATTGCTGGGTAAACACTTTATTTATAGATGTTACTATTCAAAGGTTAAGCCCCATATCAAAGGATGGAGGAATGAACCTGAGCTATTTGCAAAATCCCTTCATTCCTGTCTTGTGCCTTTTAGTACATGCCATGCCAGTGCTAGAATAGATAGCACAAGGGACAATCCAGCAGATGGCAATAATGCAACATTTATGGATGCCAACCGACATAAAACTCAACAGAAGAAGATGAAGATTGGGGAGAAGGCCA
Organism: Scomber japonicus; assembly: GCF_027409825.1. Taxonomy (NCBI): domain Eukaryota; kingdom Metazoa; phylum Chordata; class Actinopteri; order Scombriformes; family Scombridae; genus Scomber; species Scomber japonicus. The sequence continues at coordinate 27,416,508 of NC_070582.1, read as the reverse complement.
AAGCCAGATGCGTGTGTTCGTGGGGGAAGATGAGCTGTTTTAGTCCAGTAAACATTCAGTCTAATGCTCTTGTAATGTATTTGATATTCAACAAGTCTGAGACACCACCTGCAAAAACATTGGCAAGGCAACCATAAACAAGTCACAAATTCAAATACATTATGAGTGAGTCTTGTGATCGGTTCGCTCACTCCACGTGGAAGACATTCATAACTCTGTATGTGCCTTGTCTCTGCAATGTTACTGCTTTCATGCAAAACAAAGCAGTATATTCCCTGAAAGGTTACTACTGTAACTCTTGAGGCGGGAAATTAGTGGTAAAGATTTAGATAAATATTAATCCATGCTCCCATTCACATATGATCCCTTCCACAAAATGTTCCTGAACATTTCAAGGATAGACTGCATGTGTGCTTTCTAAAATGAGCTTTTGTAAGATACTACAGGGATTGTAAATGAGGATCTACTGCAAAGAGGTTCCCACAAGAGCAACTGCAGATAATGCAATGCACTGCCTTGATGATTCATTTACTGAAAAAAGTCTTGATTGGAAATACTGTACAGGTGTTTGCACAGACAGCACTGCACCAATGACAGGAATGCATCAAATTATTGTCAAACAGATCCATGAAAGGGTGCCAGGCGCCGAGTGGATGCACTGTTTTTTTTAAATAGGGAAAGTCTAGCAACAAAGCAGATGTAACCAGAACTGTATGAAAACTGTCGATTGTATTAAGAAAAATATACTTAAGGTGTGAAAGACTTGATGCAGATCATTTGCAAGTCTTGTACCACAGTGACGTAAGGTGGCTTTCAAGAGGATGTATGTTTAGACACCTTTCTGAACTGAGAAAAGAAGTGCACACATTTCAGGAAGAGCAGCACTCCCCTCTTGGTAACTTTGGTGAGAAACTGGCCGATTCATCAGATTTATTTGACCAGTTAAATCAGTTCAATATATCAAAGCAAGGCAGAAACAACACAGTGTTATTGGTTTCAGACAAAACTGAGGGCTGCAAGAAAAAAAAAAGTATTGTTTGGAAAAGAGGAATGGCGGAAGGAAAATTTGACATTTTCACTCCATTTCACAGCATTTGACTCAGTTTGCAGACTACTTCCCACACAACTCATAACATGGAAACTTCTGGATTTTGTACCCGTTCTCTGAGGATCCTGCCTCAGAAGACATGGCTCTATCCACTGCATCACACAAGTTGACCACCACCACCTATTTATACGAGTCAGGGTTATATGTTGTGACAGGTCCCAAAATCAAAGGCAAGGAACATACTGAAAGCAACTTTGAATGCTACTTTGCATGCCAGCCTCTCACCCATCCCACCATGACTTGATCTCTTTATTTCCCAGAATCAAACCCAAGTGTCTCACTGCGGGTAAGCAGAATATTTATTTTGGTTATTACAACTGACACTGGAATAACATATTTGCAGCCAAGTTTACTTTTTCTCCTTTTTGTCTTGTTATGTTTTTTTTCCTCATTTCTTATTTGGGATTTTTTTTTAACAATAAGAAGTGAGCCTAAAGTTACAAAAGGTTGAGAAGTAATTGGACTAGAAAGGAAACTAGCCATTTAGAGTCACTAATGTTATCACTCCTAGTGATGAGATAAAATACTTTATGAATGTGACCCAGGGATGTGCATTTAACCTAATTACTGAGCTAATTACTAGAAGATGAAACCAGATGTGGATCAAAGGAATATGATCGGACTGTGATCAGTGCAGACTTATTGTCTACTGATATCAGACACACTGTCTGCGTCAACACAAGGCCATTGAGCCTGCCTGCACAACATCCTCAACCAACAGTGGCCAGTCTATAAAGGCTGTACACAACAGTATAGGCAAAAAATGATCTATTATATCCTATTCAGGCTAAAATATATATGCACCAGCAGGTCATCAGATCTATAGCACATTAATTGACCTTTTTATTTATCGTGGCAACTCAACAAACCCACACAGCAGAGAAGGTGTCATTACTGCATGATATAGCATGCATGAGACAGACATTGCACATGTAGCATATCCCTCATGCATTCATTAAAGCCATCGTTGCTTCAGTACCATGGTCAGCTCACAAATAACAGCAAATGTACATGCAGGTCTTTACACAAATCAGCTGTAAAAGGGAAAATAAAGAATGAAAACACACTCCTTAATTTCTATGAAAGCAACCACATACAATGAAAACTGGTTGAAATTTAGCCTTGTGCGAAAAAATGAACTCATTTAAAATAAATATTGCAGCCTATTAACAGTAAGCCTGAAACCCCTTCATGGGCAAATATGAAAAGTTAAAAATAAGTAAAACAACGGGCCTACCATTGTCGTCGGGCTCAGTGTTGAATACAGAGATGATCTCAGTATAGTCCAAGAACCTTTTCAAAGGACAGGTTGTTGAGACAACTACTACTCATGGATGTTCTGAGGTCCGTTTTAATTACACCTACAATGGACAACAGTCTCTCAACACTACAAGAAGTCATTGGAAGTGTGACGATGATTCAAAGAAGTTTGTTGAGGTTTGGAAAAATGTCTTGAGCACTTGTATTCCGGCCCTCATGTCCAATACTTCCATGAGGGGTGAAAATTCCAGCCCATTGGCGATTCTCCAACGTAGTTGCTCAATGAATATTGTTCAGCATCCTAAACTGATACGTAATCGTGTTCACACAGGGTCCACAGAGACTCCTTCTGTCCGGCTCTGTCAGTGGTCTGTCAAGAATATGATTCCAGATGTGTCTTAGGTCATCATCATTTCTCAGACTTGTTGCCTTTCCCAAACTAGTTGTGATCACATGTCCTGCGAGCCTTGCCGGGAGACTTCCCCATCTGGTCCCAGCTGTGATGTCCCAGGTTGTGATTTAATTTTTCTGCATCGGCTATTAACCTCATTGTCTCTAAATCAAACAAAGCTCTCTTTTAGTCCTTATAATAGGCTGATACACAGAAACTGACAATGTTGGTATGAACCCTGTGCAATAGAATCTCAGTCTGAAACTGAAGCCAACACCCAGAGCCAACGTGCAGAGATAAGTTGCAGTGGTTCAATCACCAGTAATATCCTCTCTGAAACTCTCTGCTCAGTTCACCTGTGTCTGTGTCTGTGTCTGTGCCTGCGTGAACATACCTCACACAAACAGCTACGCATTCACACTTTGACTCATCCTTATATTAGTCTGCCATGAGGAATTAATAGGTGCCTGGTGTTTCACGGCTTCTGCTTTGATCTTGTGCAACAGCAAGGAGGCTGCTGACTCCAGCAGCTCATTTTTAACATCTGGGCTCATCAAAGATCCATTTCTGGGCAGCTGCTCTAGATGATTTTGGATCCTGGATCATATTTGCACATGAACTTGAACAGTTCTATAAAGTTTCCTTTATTGAGAGCATCTGCATTTTCCCTGTGTCAATGTAGGGGAATCTGCTTGGCACAAACAGAACAATATCCAAAATGATTTTGAGATGGTCCTTATTCATCTGAATAAATGAATAGTAGAGTATATTTGATTTAACACATTTCCCCAGCCTGCAGTTTGGTTGGCTCTACAGCTTTGAAACTGCCTGACAAAGGTGCTTCCAGTCCACAAACCTCTGTCTTGGAAATGATTCACCGTCTGCAAATTTTACAGAAAAGGGTGTCCTCAATATCTTCGCCATGCATAATCCTGGGATTGTGCGTTTGGTTGTGTCCATGTATGCATCTGTCTGCAGCTAATCTCACATACCTATTGGACCCATATATATTATTTGGGTAAGGCAAGGCAAGGCAGTTTTATTTATATAGCGTATTACATACACAATGGCAACTCAATGTGCTTTACATAAAACAGAAAAACATGTAATTTGAGAAACTTAAAACATACAATTAACTCCCCCCCCCCCCCATAAGTTGCAGTGATTTACAGTTTTTTGAAACACCCAAACCCTTTTATAACACCTTTGACTGATGTGTTTTATACCGCCATTGACTGCTGATTATTCACTTCTTCCAACCAGCCTCAAGTGATTAACAACTACTTCAGTTTAGAATCTTGTTTCTGCTACAGACAACCAATCATGCCTTGTTGCCACATTAGATCAATCAATGCAAAATTTTGGTGACTTGAGATCAGCTTGTGTTGTGAATTCAAATGAATGTTGACAAGATTTCTTGTCATACAACAATATGTCTCACAACATAGCAAAAGGCATTCCCGGCCATCAGCTAGACTAAAAGCAAAGCTTGCCTAATCTGTTGCAGGACACATTTTGGCCTCTTCTCATAACTCAGAAAATGACATCCATAGAAAAGTTTGGTCTCATCTCAACTGGAATATGTGCAGATTAATTCCATACCTGATATATTCTGATCCACTAAAGTTAATCATGATCCAAGAAAAATACATCCCCATTTTTGTTGTGTTTACTGCCATCTTGAGTGAACATACCTGGTGGAGATCTGCACTTTACTGAGTGCACGCTTCTCGTTTACACTGTATTCCAACCAAGAAAACTGTCCATACTACTTTGAAGCACCCTTCTTGGTATTGCAGGGAAATATCTTCAAATTTGTTTGTGAAGGTGGTTTATCAGTTGCAGATAAATTGGCAGGTAAACAGCCATCAGACTGACCAGGTGAGAGCACTGGCACTGAGGAGCCAGTGGTCGGGCTAAAATTCTTGTGGATTGTGAAGAACTGGACTGGCTGGACTTTGTCAATGAAGGCAGTGCCATGTCTTTTGCTTATTTAAAATAGCACATTAAATAAGTTTGTTTATCCATTGTTGTGGCGGTAACGTTTCATTGGCTGAACCATAACCAATTCAATTCAAGACGCTTCCTACAACTTGTTTCAACAGTTATGTTTAAATCCAGAGACAAACAGACACAACATGTCAATGATGAATCAAGTTTATATTTATTTGCTTTCTTACATACATTTTTATATTTTTCGTAACAAAATGTACTTTGATCATACTTGGCTTGGTGTGCCAGTGCCGCCAAGGCCCATCACTGGCTACATGCCTGAGAGATTGGTTTACAAAGTTTTCTTCAAATTGCTGTTTTTGACACTGGTCAAGCATGGTTTAACATTCAGGACTCATATTTAGACTGAATAAAATGGGATGGAGTTTCTTCCATACAGTAGACTAGTTGGTTAAATATCAGCACTGATGAGACACCATCAGAGCAAAACTAAATTGAGCAAACCGTTGCAGTACTCATTACCGTGCACAAAATCCCTCATACACTACTCGCTGAATGATCACTGTGAGGTCTAAATTCACTCTGAATTTTAGTTGAATTATAAATAGAAGCGGCATTTCATTTTCTAATGATAAGGTCAGTCATTCCTAATATTGATTAATAGGATCAATGTGACATCCCTCTCCTGCCAAATATCCTCTGACCCTTGCATTCTGAGTGAAATTCAGGGAACTTACTTATTGAATTGCTGAATACAGATGTGGTACAGAAACATGAACTGTGCCTTACCTCAGTGGTATGCAACCCTACAAAGACTCCTTCGGCATCCCTGAAGCGCCTTTCCAACTCAGCAGAGTACGGTCGCGAAGGATGTCTCTCTGGCAAAACCCGGATGATCTGTAATTTCAATTTGTATTTAGTTTAACAGCAGACCCAAGCAGATTAACACTACTTTGAAAACAGGACTAATTTAGAAAGTTATAAATCAAGCAGCCTGTTTCTATCTGAGTAGCGTTTGATTGGTGTCACACAGTGAACGGTTGTACGTCGCTCTTTGTTTGTTAGCATTTTATGACCTTCAGTCAACTTAAATGACCATTTTACAGCTGCTGTTAAAAGAAACAGAACCCATCAACCACTTTTGTTGTAACAACAATGACACACACAGTATAAACTGCATAGCTTTAGTAGCAATAGCAAGATCCAATAACCCACAAGAACAAAATGGCAGTATGTCAACTTTTGTGGAGAGGGTCCATTTTTTTTCACCCATTTGGGCAGTTGAAGTAAAATGATTAATGAGTGATTTCATTGTTTTATGTCCCATAGTATGTAATTATCTAATTGTCTATCTCACAAATTCAAAATGAAGTTAAGTGGACATGGCTGATGACAAATAGACCACTTTGAGAGATGCACACCGGTACAGGTATACAGGATTTGAAGCAACATTGAACCTGTTGTGAATAATTATAAATGAAAATGTTTATCCCTAGTTTTTTGACAAATTGCATCCTGACACAGATACTGTTCCTACCTTTTTTAACACTCCTTGGTTAACCCGGAACCACAACCTTTGGAGAACCAAGTCTTCCAACCCCTCCACCTGTAACCTCTGATGGGTCAAGGAGAGGAGAGATGTAATCAGATTATATGAATCTGTGATAGGAAGAAGGATGTTAAAGAGCAAAGGATGATACATTTATTTCAGTATTTTACAAGCATGTACACTACAGTGCACCACCATGTTGCACTAAACCATGTACATGTAGGGAGGGAAGAGACAGACAGGAAGTGGAGTACATACATTGTGGTGAGGTTCAAGTGTAGTTGGATATATTCTCATGCAGCCAGACCTTTGTCTGATGGTAAACTCGTGAGACTAGTAGTACATATGAACTGCATCATGCGAGGAGTCTCCCCCACTATGCCCTCAAAGACAGAGACAATAAATCAAGAGACAGTGTTGAACCATCTTTACCATTCTGTTGATGGTTGACAGTTTAAAGACTTCCTTCTGATGAACCCTGATGGTATAGTTGATAGGGAAGTTGTGCTTCTGCAACACAAATGGGGAAAAAACAAGAGAAAAAAAAATGAGCATATGTTTTTCATAAATCAGAAACGTCTTCATATGTTTGAGTAATTGGCTGTGACATTTACTATCAAAACTAGTCAATTTAAACAAATTCTTCCAAAATAACATAAGTTCAATAATGCACAAAGCAGCCATAACTATGCCATGTTCTATTAATAGTTAAGTTCCCATCTGGGCCCTTCAGTAGTGATGTACTTTCCTCGGGTTATACCAAAATTGGATTAGTATGGACCTTACTAATCCAATTTTGGATTAGTAAGACCCAAGCCTAGAGCCACCCCTGAGTAAGGCCAATTAGAGCTTTTTTTTTTCTTTAAATACCACTTCATGACAGTGATTCAGCAGCATCCAGGATAGTTGGATAGAGGGACAGCACTGCTCAATTGAAAGTCATTCTAGGACTAGCAGGAAGTCACTACCTTATGTACAAGTGGACAACGCTTCCGATAATGACCCCTCAATGACCCCAAATGATGATTTAAAGATTTAAAGATCAAAACATAGTATGTTCCTCTTTGGTTGAACCTTGCCATTTGTCTTTGAGGGTCAGGGGTGTACTGCTAATGGACTTCCACTGTTCTAACCTCCCCAGGTGGTCCAGACATTCGGGCCACTGACCTCCCGCCCACAAGGCGACTTTGCACGTGCCTCCACTTTCACATTGACATGCTTGCAAACCATAATTCTCTCACCATGTACCGTCGCCTGTGGTGGAGGCTGTCGTTGAGGGTCTTCAAGGGAGTGCACATGCTGGGTGGTGTCAGGGCCATCAAAACAGGCACTAGCAGAAGTAGGCCTATAAGGGGCAACAGAACATGAGATTAATTGCACTCATTGCACTCACAGAATGCTGAGCATGTCACAAAACTCTACTAAAATAGAGTGGAGAGTATATGCATAGGTCAGTCTTTTCTTACAGCTATAGGCTACCATACATAGAGAAAGAGGACATACTTGTTTGGACTGTATATGGTTTGACTAAGTCAGGGCTGTGCATATGTGAGAAATATGTGTGAGTACTATGTGTGTGTTTCTGTGTACAGGCTTCTAGTGCTAGAAGTGCTTGATGTTAAGTTTGATGTATGGTCACTGTGGTTTTGATAATAAATTGGTAACGTACGGTGGATAGATGTCTTTCATTCACATTTATTAACCCTAACCCAACCAACTGCAATATTTGGCATTTCTCCTTTTAAAAAAAGGAATAATCATTGCTGCTCTAGTTGCAACTAATCAACCTGTCACTAGAAATCAATATGTGAGGATTCTCAGTCATGCAGGCCATTGTCTATGCAGAGTTAAGTTAAGGGCAGCTGGACTAGTTCTGTGATGTACTTCAGATCTGACCACAAGAGGTATTTTGGATGAAAATCAAGTTGCCCTGACTAAACCCTTCAGGATAAACTAATCAATTAAGCAAACAAGCAAATTTTCAACAGTCACATATTTTGGAAACCATGCTATACTACTGGCAATCACACAATGACTTCTGTCATTGGTCTGGCTCTTCCTTCTCTTTCTTTTTGCCTTCTTTGCTTAAATGTCCTCTAAAAGGGAAAGGATTTTAATTCAATATAAATGGTGAGGGAAAACATGTATTTGTGTCCTAAAATTCGCCACTGAGCACTATTGTTTTAACATTAATTGTCATTTCTAATCTCAGCTGGTAGATGATTAGGTCAGACCCTTGGACAACCTCACACAACACACACCCACAAACCCAAGAGGAAAAAGGAGGAAACAGCTAGCCTGGCTATGTCTCAAGGTAATGACAAGTTGCAGTGTTAAAGAGGATATGTGACTTCCTCAGCTGGTTGTGCGTCAATCTTACAGTGATAACAAGATCCAACCCCCACCCCCCTGTAAAATCACAGAGGTGCTGGTAGGCTGACTTTGTTAGCTTTGGACAAGTAGCTGTTTCCATTCTTTGTATTGAGATAAGCTAACAGGCTGCTTCATGTTTAGCACACAGATACTAAGGTAGTATCAGTCTTCCCATCTCACATCCTAAATGTTTCCCAAAATGTCCAACACCATTCCTGTAATAAAACTTAATACTTTTACGTTTCATTCTTATTTATGCAACTCAATCTGTCTTTGGTTACTCCCACTCTTCACCTCTGGTGCTTATCTGATTTCACCCTGGCCTCTGACATCCACTCATCTTTCTGGTGCTGTCAAAACTGGCACTTCTATTCTGGGATGCTTTCAGCTGTCATTTCAATGCTGCACAGATGCGCCTCATTTCCAGCTTGTTTTTTAGATTTAGTCTCTAAATTAAGTCTTGCGCCATCCATCCAGCTCTTCACGTGTCGATTTAACTTAGAGAAAAGGGAAGCGCTGGACTGGTTTAATATGGTTTCTACTCCATAATGAGGGTCTGATCATCATAACTATCTGCTGTTGTTTAGTACATAACAAATAGTCTTCACACTGTACTGAAAAATACACTTAAACTTAATCAAGACCTGATTGTGTCCAGATGTTCTAGGTGTTTTAAAGACTAACCACTGTTAATCTCAACCAGTGGGTCAGCAATAGGTAGCATTGTATTTATTTATTGTTGTGCAAATGTGAAACTTTGTTGCCTATCTATCTATGTACTTGTTTATGTATTTGTTGCGCAAATGTGCAACTCTGTTATTTATACTGTATTATTGTTGTGCAAATGCGAAATTTAACTTTTTTTACTTTTCTTTCTTCCCTTTAACCATGGCGGCAGCTTGTCTCAGCACTTGGAGTCCAAGACAAATTTTCCTTCGGGGACAATAAAGTATATCTATCTATCTTAACTTAGCTTGGTGCCGAATGAGCTCAACTTGCCACAACCTGTGTAGCTGATAGATGTGACCACCTAGGTGAATGAACCAGAAAGACAGTTATCTTGTTGTTACAGAAAATTCCACCACGCAACATAAAAATCATCCCCCATACTGTTCAGAGTTAACAGTATTGCAATATTAAACTTAATGAGGAAAACATCTTTATTTGCACTGCAGCTTTACTCTTTCTCATCAATTCCCTGTTCTCTCACCAGCTCTAATTTCTCCTCACAATCACAGATGTGTAATACGCACTCAGCATGAGGTGACACATTTTCAATTTGTTGTAATTGGCTCTTTGCCAACAACAGGCAGGTCGATAAAGCTGTTCCAAGAGGGAGAAACAAAAGTAATCACCCCTTTTAAAAAAAAGTTTGCTTGGCACTGTGGGAATGTTGTTGAACAGGAATAAGGCAAGAGGTCACTACTACAGCACTCTCATGACACTCGTGTTAACTTTTTAACAGCCATTCAAGAAGAAATGTATATTCTTCTTATCCTGAAGATGGTCCTTCTCTAAAATGTTTCTCCACCTCTTCAACACTGACTTTTCATATGACCCGTCACACCTGAAACTTCTTATCCACAAAAAATGTCACAGTAAAAATGACACTTTTTGCATTGTCTAACACTGTTTCTCTACCACAAGCTCAAGCATTAGCTATCACTCTATTCTATCTATTACGCCAAGAATAGAAGGTCAGATTTATATATGACCTACAATATTTGACCTGTCAATCAAATAATGCAGTGTAGTCACGTTTGACAGCTACATGGCAACACACTCGGTCAATCACAGCTCATTCAAGCTCATTTAAACCAAAGCGAGAAGCCTCTGACAGCTACAGATGCAACTGATTTTAAAAAGATAAAATGAGTGCAAGTTTCTATAAAAATAACCATATGTCCTCTTGTATGCAATATATATGCATGTGTGTGTGTGTGTGTGTGTGTGTGTGTGTGTGTGTGTGTGTGTGTGTTTGTGTGAGACTGATCCTTCACACAAGCCAACATGCAGTTGCCAGTTAGAAGAGAAAGTCTTCTCTCCCACATGTAGGTGAGTGAAAGTGCTACAGTTTGGACCATTTGGAAATTGTTGTGTGTGAAGAGCTCAGAAGAAAACTGATGAACAGACTCATCACTCACTGTGAGGTGAAGCACGCAAAAGCCACACATGGAAAAACTGCCATTACTATGGTATGACTATACAACAAAAGCTGTTTTAATTGTATTATAGTCATTCTTGACTACAGACATCATGATAAATACAGAACAGTATATTACTAATGTTTCAAATAAACTGCATTTCTAGTAGATTTGAATGGAACAACTTCCTTTTCATGTTGAAAAACAATTAGTGGCACAGTATCTCAGTAGCTAGTGATTAACTGAGCTAGTTTCATAAATGAGCATATACAGTGCGTTTTGACAGTCAACACACTATTCACGTATAAGAGAGAGTTTAATTGCGTTTTCGGTATCTCAACCTACATGTCTGCACATGTTTGTACATGAAAATTCCTGTGTGTGTGTGTGTGTGTATGAGTGAGAGAGTAAAAGTGAATGTATTCATTTGTATTATATAACCAAGATTATTTTGTTGTTTTGTTATTGTCAGTTGGAGCTTTTCGTAGTGTGATTCAGTCCGTTGGATCAGATTGAGCCACAAACACGCTGGCAGGAGAGCTTCATTGGCTAAACAGGTCTTTCTTAGTGTAGTGGATAGAAAAAAGCCAACATTGATTGTACAACACATAACCAGTGACTGGCTTCATGTTAATGGCTTGGATCAATTGTTCTCAACAAGCTGACTAATGTACCTTATGCAGTGCTGTGTCACTCGTTTGGCTTGATCCCTTGACCCTTCTACAAAAGGGAAGGACTGTCAGCTATCAGGAACAAGATACAAGCGTGATTTATGGTTGATGAGAATGGAACCAAGGTGGAGCATTATCGGGGAAGGGAACGGGGGCAACATTGTTTAAATGTGAAGATAACAGGGGTGCGGTGGGGTGGGGTGGGGCGGTCCAAAGCTATTAGACCATGCCAGGCCCTTTGAGTGTAGCACTAGAGGAAAAGCAGGGGGATAACAAAAGTTGACTTCATTATCTAGGGAACATAAAACATAAATGTCTGTATAAAATCTAATGGCAGTTCATCTAATGGGTGATGAGAAATTTCAGTCGACACCAAAGCAGTGCAACCCACATTGAAATCTATAGAAAAAATTAAACATTCTGTAGAGTCCTACTGCATTAGTTTGAAATCTACTGCAAATAGTCCACAATTTGTCTATTTGAGTGTTGACCAAAAACTCCTACAATACTTTTATATTTATATTACTTCCAACAAGATACATAAAGTGTCAAATGTGTAAATGACTCCTTAACAGTAATGAATTCCCTTTAACCAGGTTGCATCTCAGCAGCATTCTCTGCAGAGGAAGACAAACATGAATACTCACTTTTTATACCTCATGCATTGTCTGTCCTATCTCTCAAAAAAGGCAGAGCGCTCTGGTATCTGCCTCAATGACTGGCAGACAGCTGATATACAGCCAATGATCTACTGTTTATTAGTACAAGTTGACTCCCAAGTCCTATATTACGTGCCTGAAAGCCATTTGGTAGACATAGTTTGCACTCAACAGACCATGTCTGACCCTTTAGGGTTATTACCCCCTGTCATTACCCAACGGAGTACTGACAGATCATTTGGGAGCTTTCTTCTTGCCATTTAGTAGGACTCATCTCTGCCTGAGGCCACATTTGAAGACTAGATGACATTAGTCACTGTTAGTAGTCAAAGCCAAACACAACCTCAGTTTCCTTTCTTCAGACTATCTGCTTCTCTATCTGTCTTGAACGTAGGTAAGTTTAAAATCACTTCTCCAAAAAAGCAAAAGTCATTAAGAAACAGAGCATGTTGTGTTGAGCTATACATGCAGTGGAGGCTTGAGTCCACTGAAGCTAACCCAGTACACTGTGGTGCAACGCCTTTTTCAGCAGCCAAACTTCCTTGAATGGACCAGTCTTTCTCATAGATCCTGAGAGCCTACAATTGAACTAAGAGCAAACCTTGGTATATATCATGAGACAATATGGGAATATGGGATAGGCATTTTATTAACTTCTCTGATGTCCATATCAACCACCCTTAATCTAGATTAAAACACTGAAAAAGTAAACACTTAAAGTAAATAAATAAGAAACACCACCATTTTCAGATGTTGAGTTGGATCAGTGTATACTTCTCCATTAGAGACCATCACCAAAATCCCGATCTTCTAATTGAATGACCAGTCTATCTGGTCAGGAGTTGAAACTACAGTGCTCTAACATGCTCGTAGAAGAGTAGTCTCCTTTTTAATGGAATCTATGCCCACACAAAAAAATTAAAAATGGGATTAAATCCAGACCTAAACACACACAGCGCGAATCTCTTGTTAGGTCAGCCAATTAGTACACTAAATATCTACCAAAGTGAATGTAACCCCATATTTTCAGAGGAGAGAGGGTTAAAAGAATGGAAAACTATAATATTCAAATGTAGAGAAACCCACAGAAACCAATCCCACAGGAGTAACAATGTAGGGCTTACCAAAATTGCTAAGTAGTCCTTAAAACACACACAAAACCAGTTCCCATATATATGGTTCTGCAGTGTAAACATCTCATTTGTGATGTCGAGCATACTGTGCATACTGGCATTGTGGCAGTCAGGCATCTTTCAGCACTTCATTACAATTATATCTTCCATTGAGATTACATACTCAATGAAAGTATGCTGACACAGAGAAAAACTGCACTCCAGGACCTCTTCAGTGTGTTTGCACTAGGTTGTTATAGGTGAGATAAGATTGCCTGCGACAGCTGACCTGCTTGGGATACCCCAAAATCAGAGAGCTGAGGCATAGACTTACTGCCTGATATCTGCATAAGTACACTTTTAACTCTTTGCACTTAGTTTTCTACATCTACATCCAGTGACTCTGGTGTACACAGTAAATGTGGCATGATATGAAAGTATTGAGAATACAGTGGAATGTAAAGGATGTATTGTTTTATATCGTATTATATTGTATTATATTTGCCACATATATATATAACATGCCTTATCACGCACAATGTGCAGGTAGAAGAAGAGTACTTTCTGAAGAAGACTTGTTTTTCTCAAAATCACACATCAGGTAGTGGGAATTTAAATAACATTACATTTATATTGTGATTAACTGGAAAAAAATTCTCTTTTTCTCCTGGATATTAAATAGACTACATGTTCCGAGCCACAAGAATAAGCTCTCACAAGCTGTTACATCACATGCAGGCTTCGTTGCAGTTGGTTTAATACCTGCCAGGATTTGATGTATGTTAGATACATCAACATACAGTACATTCTATCTACACACCAACACTGTGCTGGTGACTCTTATAAAACTCTTCATGCTTCTACAAGTTTTCTCATGCTTCTGGCAATAACTGAAAACAAGCCGAGGACTTGAACTCGAAAGAATCCTAATCTATGCATGACACAATGTCACCTTAAACAACTTCAACAACCTGGTTATTAATGCTGGGTCTGACATTTATAATTTGTCTTCTCTCATTTATCCTGCTCAGGGCTGCTGTACAGCTGGATTCTATCACAGCATGATTTAATAACGAGGCAACACTGGACATGTCATCACAGTGATAATACACACACACACACACACACACACACACACACACACACACACACACACACACACACACACACACACACACACACACACACACACACACACATAACAAAGACTACAGTTTCTAGTTCACCTAACATACATGTCTTAGGTGAACTGTGGGAGAAAGAACTCACTCAACCCTTGACTAGTTTGAACACTGGAGCTTCTGGCTATGTCTGCAAGAGTAAATGAGCAGAATAAATATCAAAAGCTTGATCACTTACTCAGTTACTTATTCACTTATTTTAGGCTAATTTTGCATGAAAAAAAGAACTTCGTTCTTGATTAATGAAAACATTCTTGGCAAATGCTTTCGCTTTCGTCCGTCTTGCGCCGGTCCAAGAATTTCACCTCTAGCGGCACAAATTAAACTAATAAAAAGGCAAAAATACCCCCCCCCCCCCCCCCCCCAAAAAAAAATAAAGAATTAATAATTATTTTCCAGAAAGGCTGCAACTATTGGTTGTTCTGCTGATTCTTTTCTCAATGAGTTGTGTAGTCTATGAAATGTTAAAAGATAGTGAAAAGTTGCATTCACAGTTTCTTAGAGGCCACAATGATGTCTTCAATTAGCCTGAGTAATAACACTTCAGATACTCAATTCACTGTCTTATATGACAAACCACAAATCATCACATTTGAGAAACTGGAAAGATACATTTTGATCAGAACAGTTGCTGAATCGGAGTGATATAATTGATTAATTGATTTCCTGTGTGTAAACAGTGAAGTTTACACACATATCCTCCACTCTCCTACAGACTGTCTGTACTGTATACCACTAAAAAGCATTCACGTGTAACCGGATGAACAGCCAAATTCCACTGTCCTTAAAACTTCTCACATGATGACATTTGTGCCTGTAACATGAAGAGCTTGCAGTTCTCAGTTTCTCTCTGTTGCCACACATCTCTCTTTGGCATCTCTACAGGAGGCCACGCTCCTCCTGGGAGTTCATATTTGAAGATTCACAAACAAGTTAAAGCTAGAGCATGATCATGAATGTAGATTTAAAAATGACCGTCCTTGCAGTCATCGATCTGTTATGAGAAGTGAGAAAGTTTCCATTTAATATGCAAGACTGTAAATTTGCTGGAGATAAAAATATACAGTAGGCTCTTTCCCTTAAATGGGAAAGTGGTCTCAGACTTTTGGACCCTACTGTAAATAACTGCCACACTGAACATGTCTTATTTTATTTTTGCTAACTTGCAGTTTCCTATGCTTAACAAGTTTTGGCAAAGTGAATATGGAAATATTCTCTTTGTACAGGATGATGTTCTGCTATCACTGAAGCAACATCTGATGTAAATACATAACAGATGTCTGACTGCTTTTGTGCTAAACTGACTGTTATCTTGAAATTTGAAATCAATCATCAGTGAAAAGATTGAATTACACTGTGTCTGCAGAGGATTAGGATGACTGCATATCAATCACTGACTTTCAGCACAGAAGAAAAGCTTTAAATATTGCTCTAAGGTTTGTACAAACAGCTGCAGGTGCTGGACATATTAAAAAAAAAGATAGCACGTTGGATTGCAAAAGGATTTGAAGGGTCAGTATTCTAGAGGAAAAGCCGGTGGGGAATGTTTGTGAAAAACATGATCCATGTGTAGCTAATCCCTGCTTTGCTTTGGATATGTGATGACAGTTGTGGAGCTGATGTGCTCATAGTTAAAGATATATTTAAAGGCAGTTACTTCATCTTCCAAAAGGTCTGCTTTTCTTCACCTGAGGATTGCAGCATTGTTCATTCACATGTTTTTATACATGCACGCACACATATTATGTGCTTGTTCATCATTTTTATTAACTATTTTTAGCCCTTTCCCTTATTTATTCATGTACCAGTCCTTGGTTTTATGCATGGTAGCTGTTTAGATCCATTTGACAGCATTGGAAGCTCTTTAAGCTATATTTAGTGAAAAAAGTTGCTACTGCTGCAGCTTTAATTTTGGATCAATATCCAGCTCTGCAGCTCTGACCAACTTTCGTCAGGTTTCACAAAAGTCAGAGTCCAAATATAAATGTGTCTGGTGAAGAAAGTATATTTAGCATGACAGAGAACAATCAAGAATCGTCAACATACAGAGCCTCCCTCTGTATTTATATAGTTGAAAATATAGAGAGCAGACTGTGTGGTTTAAGACCAACAAAGCCGAGTGTCTTTTATTTCTAGGTAGCTTAAATTATCTAGTGAGCAAGAGAAGGCACCATGACAGCACCACATGGTGTCTATAAAATGTTAGCAAGTGAGACTGCAGCATGGTTTGCTCCCCAGGGGAAACAGGAGAAATTGAATGCCTTAAGGCAAGCTTATACATGGGTTTAATTACAACAAAAACATAAAAACACAGCCAGCTGTCTACAATCTACAACTGGAGACTCTGGGGGGGGTGTTAACTTGCCAGCAGTTACAAGGAAGCGACTCAGGCCTGACTGCAGAGGAGATAAATGCACATTAATGCTGATTATAAGACTATACAAGCCAGAGATGCTTCTCAGAAAGCCACAAAACTGACACCCAGATGCCACACCTATTTGTTCCAGTGTGATATTTGCTATGTTGACAACTGTAACCCTCTCCACTGTGAATCAGTGTGGAAGATGTCTGCCTCCAAACTTCCCACTGTTGTTCTCTCAAGGTTATAGAAAATGGGACTTGTTCAGGATGTGGATTGTGGACCAGATCCAGCAAACACACATATCTGGGCTGACTTTGGCTGCTTAGCAAAGCTTGAAATCTCAAAAGTCTCAGCAACCTGGCACTTACCCAGAAGCACCTGTGTAAACTCCCATTGTAAAATATGTCCTTTCATTTTTCCACCTTTAAAGGGTCAGTAAACCTAAACGAACTACAAATAATTAAAATATGTTCTCCTCTCTCGTGGCTTTGTGTGCTGAGATATCTTCCACCACAATACCATGGAGGTGAATGGCGTTTCATTTTTCTGATCAAAACACACATTACACTACACAAAATTCAACTGTCAGCAGTAAATATCGGACTGATCTCTTCAGCAGAAGGTAGTTCCAATGGAAACTGCTGATAACGATTATCCACAGTAACCAGGATTGTTCCCAACAAACACTGGTCCAAGAATGATCCCCGCCTTAAAAAAGGTCCTGGTCTGATGACAAAAACTGCAACACGCACAGAAAACTGAAATCAAGACAAAATCACAGTTGAACAGATGTGTGAAAATATGTGAAAATACAGATAATTTTAAATATAATTAATTTATTGTTTGATCTGTCTTTGGTTTTCAAATGGATGGGCGCAAATGGAAATCATTATATCATTATATTACGTGTCGTAAGTGTAGAAAGTGTGGTGTAACTCAAATGCAATCATAATCACTAATGTGCAATAACTTCATAAGCACTTTAATTTATTTTATACTCTATTGTTATAGTTATTAACTCATTCAACCCACAGTTTCTTTGAATATGTGTGCATGTGAGTGAATGGACAGATGAGTGAATGGACAGATGAGTAGAGTGAATGGGATACAGTTTTCCTTTTAAGAGAGACAGTACATTTCGTTGTACGTTAACATGCATTCACAATAAAAGCATTCTATTCATTCTATGTAATGGTGCACCTGGACCTGATTTCAAAAACCCTTAAAATACTAGTCTGGATTTCTTCATGCAATACATCCCTTTGGTTCTGTTTTTCATTTTTGCACTCACCAAGTTTGAAAATCAAACAACAAGAGCACGAATGAGAAGAAATAACGCCGTTGGTTCATTTGTTGCTCTTAAGTCTTTTTTTTTTTGTTTTCCTAACAGAGCTTTAAAACATCCAACTTGTATTATATAACTATTTTTCAAACCATTACCAGACATCCTGGGGAGATGTTAAGAAATCAATTTACCTTCATAAAATGACTGTTGTGGCAGAAATCTCTGACTGGTAATTGTGGGAAAATAAGCTGAAACTATGTGGATATAACAGAAAATTAATGAGTATAGTCGTCAATAACTGCTCCTAGTGACTGATTAATGGAGTCTTACTTTGATTAACAAGTCTACTTATGTCTAAGCACAAAGTTCCTCCGTGTCTACACCCTGTCATCCTGAGGCTGTCATTTACATGGTCCGGCCAAGGAGCTTGTGTCAACTGAGGCCAGCCTGTGTTTGGTATGTGTGAACGGCTTGTCAAGAGCCTTGTTAGGATGTCATCATCAGCTCCTACACTCTACTGGAAACCTATGTAAAATAACAAGTTATATAGAAAAGATACAGCATGGAATAAAATCACAGAGTTGGAATAACGAGATGATGAGTTTAAAGACTTTTTTTTGTGTGTGTGTGTGTGGTTACTTTGCAACAGTCTGCTGCTGTTTGTGCAGAACTAAATGAAGTTACCACAACAGAAACGCAGTGCACAATGCATTGTGCTTTGACACAGTGTGACACCCTCAGATTAGAGGCTGCGAATGAAACACACACACACACTGCTTCTGCTCCTGCCTGCAGGGGGCTGAAGGAATTCACTCTGCTAATAAAAATCCTGCCTCAGACTTGTGAATAACACAGATGAGATGAGATAACTGGCATTTTGGATAGCATGATTTAAATGGTATTTTGCTGTGCATAATGCCTTTGGATTCCCCCTATGGCTTAAAGGAATCTGGCTGAGTTCCTCTGTTATCTCTCTCTCTCTCTCTCTCTCTCTCTCTCTCTCTCTCTCTCTCTGTCTCTCTCTCTCTCTCTCTCTCTCTCTCTCTCTCTCTCACTCCCTTGTTATCTCTCCATTTTTAGGCACATTGGACACCAACACTGTGATTCAACACTGGATTACCAATGACCCATTCCCCTACTGAGCTTCTCTTCCACTTTAGTACATGATTAGACACCAAAACAACAAGCGAAGGAGTGATAAAGAAGAAAAAAACCCCATCACTAAACAGCAAATATTGTGCATGAAAATAAGGCCAAGAGAGTCGGAGTGAGTGAGAGAGAGAGAGAGCAAAGGAAAGAGACGTGTTAGCAGAGAACAGAACAAAAACTGAGAGGGTGTGTATGTGTATCACCTCTTTTCACTCTTTCAGGATGATGAAACCTTTTCATCATCTTCCAGACACGTCGACAAATCATGTTCACGCACACACACACACAACAGATATAATAAAACATTTTCACACTGTTCTGTGATACAAACAAGAAACCATCTTTGCACAAGGGCCAATCCCTGCAAGGGCCAGCGCACACATACACACACATATGAACACACACACACACACACACAGACAAAACACACGCAGATGTCTCTTACCAAAAAGGCTTCCCAGCAGGCAGACTGAAGTGGACAGTTGGACCATACTCTTGGGCTTAAATCCTCTGCTCCACAGTACTTTAAACTGAGCACAGTAAGTCTATACACACACGCACGCACACACACGCACGCACGCACACGCACACAAACACACACACACACACACACACACACAGGTCCAGCCACGCACAGAACTAAGCTATAACACTGGCGTCTGCAGCTCTTCTGCGTGTGTGTTCAGCGTTACACACACTTGTTGTCAGGCTTCAGCTCTTCATCGCATTGTTGAGCATCACTGAAGCATGCCACCAGAGACAGATCCTGGTTTTTATGGTTCTTGTACTTGTGTTACTCCCTGCTGCTGACAGTCTGAAAACAAGAGGCAAAGAAAAAACAGTTAGGGAGCCAGAAAGGAAAAACAGGCAAACAATCAAACACATAGACACTGGCAGATGGGTAGACAGAGACAACACTAAAAACAAAAAATTCCAGATTGATTCCACACATTTTGGTTATACTTGTAAACTTTAGAAAAATGTCTTTAAGTTTTAGTTTTTCCCTGAAGGCTTTTGAAAAGTATTTTACTGCATTCTTCACTCTGCATTACATGAACTGAAGACGTGGCTGTGCATAACTGTCATAACTTCAGATGAAATCAACAGCAACGATTCAATTTCTTTACAAAAAAAAAACATAGATTATAAATTAGACTTCTTCAATCCTCCTTGCTGTTAAGACTGAATGCAAATGAATGCACCTGAAGTCATTTGTCTGATAAAGCTTATGTAGTCTGTGAGAAATCTTTTTTTTTTTCTAAAGCTGAATTGATTATATGATGGACATGCAGCCCTATGAGGGTTGAGGGTTTACTCTGTCAGCACGCTAGCATGCAATATTAACACGCTGACGTTTCATTGGTATGTTTACCATTTTCGCAATGTTAAGATGCTCAAAACAACTACAGCTGAATCTCCTTACTGTTGGCATAAACCAAACTATTGTGCAAATCTGATTTGATCCCAATGATGGCGCAAGATGAAAAGTCCAAGATCACCCAAATTCTCACAATTCATCCTGAAGGGAACGAATTTCATGGCAATCCATCCAATGACTGTTGAGATATTTCATTTAGGACCAAAGGGAGAACCGCTTTCTATCCCATAGAGCCGCGCCGCACCCATGACATGAGAATCAAACTCAAAATCAATCACTAAATAATAATAAAAATACATGTTTTGTGGAGGATTAGTAATCTCTCAGCATCTGCTAGTTTGATGTTTAATCCAGGAAAGAACGATAACATGTGGCTGGCTAGAAGATAGACAAAAAGATCTTTCCTGTCTCTTTATTATGTCAAACTAATGCTCCTGTTTTCAATAACCATGATAATCTACTTGTAGTTACATCCAACTCGTGCCATCTCCTTCCAACTCAGATTGCAGCATCTGGCCTGGACGCCTGCACTGATGTGTTCATTCTGGTGGGAGGAAGGCTGCTCTTAAGTTTTTGTTTTGGAGGGAAATCTGTTGGAATTCACTTTAGGTGAAAAGTCAGGTTGTTGGATGTAGTTAATGATGAACTCATTTGTCACATTCAATATCTCAGATTCGGACTAAATACAGCGATAACTCATATTCACTCATTTTAAAAGGGGAAAAAAAGATTGAAAAGTGCTGTTAATGTGCAAACTGTACATTGTTTAAAGGGATTAACAACATCTGGCAGCCAATGAGGGCTAGCTACAATACAATATGAGCTTTTAGCAGAGCACATTGATAACCTGACATTTAGTGAGCTCAGAGCAGCAAAACTAATGATTACTTTTATTATCAATTAACGGTTTGGTCTATAAGGTGTAAGAAATAAAGGAATGTGGCCTCTTCATTTTGGTTGTTGTTGGGTTTTTTTACCATCAGTCTAAAATCCAAAGAAATCTAATAATATCTAAGACAAAAGCAGCACATCTTCAGACTGGAAAGCTGAAACTCGAGAACATTTGGCTTTTAGCTCGATAAATGACTTCAATCAAAATATTTGCTGAATTATTGATATGATGTTGTCGATGTGATTGTTCTGATTTTTTAAGTTTTATTTTATTTTATCTTTATCTTTTTTCCTCTTTTTCCTGTTTGGTGTGCTTTACAGCTCTCTGGGATAGGGGCATTGTATATTCTTCTGTTTGCTTAAACTCAATAAATATGTGATGATTAAGTGTAATCCATTGTCTGAATTATAATCCACTGTAATCAACTGTCTGAATTTCATTATTAACACATGAACCTGACTCACTGACATCAGCCGTTTGCTTTATTTTACAGTACATAACTTTGAATGTGAACTAGCACCCAGCAGCTGGCAAAGATAGCTGGTTTCTCTAACCCTAACTTACACTCACAATGTCTAACATGGCATTATGAGGCCAGCTTCAATCACCAAAAGACATACAATAGCTGAATTTAGAAAACAGAAAATGTAGATTTATTTATGGTGAAAATTACATGCTCATATTTCAACATCCTGTGCAGCATAAGTATAAAATGCATGCACACTCATACCAGAAGGAAAAACTGTACCTCACCTATAACGTCTGATACCACAAGAGTAACCGTTTGACAAAGCTCACATGCAGATATTTACAGGAAACCAACAGAGAAAACTTGCACAAGCAGGCGCAGGCAGTTTCCAGCCATCATCAATGAAGCCCAGTCTTCCAATTAGCTAATCAGATAATGGGAAGACTTTACCATTAGGTCTATTTGCAGTTCAGAGGAGTCTCGCTGCACTGGCACATCTTCAACTCGCAACATCTTCAACTATCTTTGGCTCCGACTTCACATATGGTTAACAGGCATGCCCCTAATGTAGAAAATATGTTTGTCTTCTCACATAGAAACCCTCGCACCTTCTGACATTACTACACTGTAATCTTAGATGCAGCAAGAAGAAGATCAGAGGGGTTGATGGACATGAAAGGAAACTTTATACATTTCACACCACCAGAGAGGTGTTGATTCAACACTATGATCCTTTTCAGAGACCGTGCGTGGTCTGTAGTGCTGATGTGCTGGGGTGTGTTATAGTTCAAGGTGTTTTTAATATTTGTCCAACCCCACTGGGCAGAATATTTGAAACTGGCAGGGAAAAAATGGAGGCATTCCCCCTTTTTACGTTCAGAGACTTTTCAGAGCACGCCCCCTGCCTGCACCCTGCGTCTCGTCAATGTCGAATAAACTCCAGCAATACTTAGGAATGCCTCTGATGTTTTGGGTGAAAATACACAGGAACGGAAATGTATAATTACTGCTGAAAGTCACCAATTTGTCATACTCTCTCAATACAATATGTTATTTCTACACACTTCCATATGTCTATTTTGGGGACTGAACATTTGCATAACGCCTCAACTCATGTCAGTAACGTACTAATTGAAATACATTGAAACATCTCCCAGTATTTAACCGAGTTTTAATATGCTCTATTTATCCAGATAATAAACAGATTCAATTATTAGTCATTCTTTCTCTTGCTTTTACTCCTGTTTTCCTATCTTTACCTCTTTGCCTACATTATTCCAGCGCTCCACAGCTGCACGTCAGGCCTCAGCGAGCAGCCCGATGACTGATCAATGACTTCCTGGATGGCTGAATAGATGCCACCAGTAGTGAAGTCATTGTGGCAGGCAACCAGCTGAGGACATTAATAAACGACTGACCACAGCTGTTGGTCTCACAGCTTGGCAAAAGTGGACGGAAAAGTGTGTAGGTGGTAATTATAGCATGTTGCATGTAGAGCAGCGGCGAAAATGAGTGTGATCCCCTCAAGAAGAATGTAGTTAAAGGGCTAGTATGGTGGGAAAAAAGAAAATGAGCTATGGGGATGGTGGGTGCCCCTCCTGTGCTGTCAAATAACTGCTACAGTGTGTTTTCAATTCATTAATGTTAATTGGAACATTTTGGTCACCTAAAAAAAGTCAATGTCAGATGTTTTTTCCCTGTATGTATATTTTATTTTGATATTTTTAAGCCTGTTTTTCACTCACAAACATTAACATTAGCATTATTACAGTTAAGCACAGACTGTGCTAACCAGGATAGCAGCTTGCATTAGGGTCAGCCCCACCCTCTCATCCAATATGGTCACTTCTAGCTCAAAAAACCCAAAATGGCAACAGCACAAAATGCAAACTCGACACTTCGAAACAGG